>NC_142724.1:4545454-4696969 GCF_055471065.1 Atractosteus spatula
TTGTTTTAATTATTTAAATGAACTGTGCTTCTTTTTCTCTTTACCTTTCATCACCATCACTGGAATCAATGTTGTTTTCAGCTACAAATGTTTAGAAGGAATCAGATGGATTCACAAATTGTGCAGCAGAGCTAAATCTAGAGCTTTAAAAGTCACTGCAGCAAACTGCGTAGAAAATCTTGTCAGATAATTGTGGGTTCTAGATTCTGCAATGAAAAAATACACTGGAGAAACATGTGAATTCCAGTAAATAAGGAAAATGCCTCCTTTTTGTGGAGTACTGATTTCATGAAAACCCTTAAGCTTATAATTTTTTTTGGAGAAATAAATGTTACTCAAAGACATGCTGTCTCACGTTATCCCCTACGCTGCATATTGGAAAATTTTTTAAGAATATGTATTTTAATATCTATTACCAGTGCTATTTTAAAACACATACAACTGTTTTTTTTTGCCTTTAAAGAAATGATTATAGCTGGTAATGTACTGTAATTAGAATATTATTCAGTCTGAATAATTTTTAGAATGAAAAATAAATGTATTTTCACATCTTCCTGAAGACATGAAATACTGATTGATAACTTACAGTATTTGTTTGGAGTTTATGAGTGTGAGAAGGGGGGGGGGTAAAATGGCCTGTTGGCGAAGCAGACAGACGGGATCCTGTTCGGACAGGCGGTCATCTTTCAGGCTGCCTCACTTTACCATAGCAACCGGAGAAGTAAATATACTGTATAGCAACCTGCAAACAGTTTTTCACAACTGGTGCGAGTCTGCTGTGGTCCATTACAGTGACAAACCAGGTGACAGTAACAGTAATGCAAATCAGAATATTCCCTTCCACCAACTAAAAACAGAAACTGGAATCCCATTAACAGAAGATATAAAGGTGTACGTGCTGACAAGTAACATTTATTCCTCCACTCGTGTATTCGCTTTGCAGGTTTTCATACGTTCCGTTTCTCATCCGATACGGTGACACAGACCGTTGGTTTAGAAATCGGTGCTGAAATGAAAGTGTCAGAAAGAGAAATAATCCCGCTTTGCGATTTGAAAAAAAAAATCGTGTTTTAAAATCAACTTCTAAGTGATTTAAAAAAAAAGGAACGTCTTTGTGTCCGTGTATCGTTATGCACGGGAAAAGATCAACGATGACAAAGTCAATTACAGACGAAAAATATTTGTCAAGAGTTTTTCAGGTACTGTATGTACAGAAGATACCGAACTGTATTATTCTTTAAATAAGTTTACACTTCGTAAGAGTTTTGGGTAAAAGAATTCTGAGACAAATACAAGTCAAGGTGTGGAGGCTGTGAACCGTGAAGGCTAAATATCTTCCTGAAATTCAGCCCTTATTTGCTCCGTTTGCATTATGTAATTTTCCAGTTAAACACTTGGAATATATTATGGACCCGAAGGAGCTCATTTAAAAGCACACATAAAACCCCAGGGACTCCAGAGCAATGTTCAGCATTGTTTCAAACAGTTTACTTTGCCCACTTTTAATAGTTTGTTCAATTGGGCTTGAATTTTAAGTAAATTAAGTTTATATTTTTGATTTCACAGCCAAGTGCAAACACTTTCAATTAGAAAGGTTGCCCATATGGAACAGCAAGATGTGCCTAAAATGTAAAAACGACTTTTCACTGTAGGTTTCCTTTCGAAATGCCTGTCACGAACAAGTGCCAGTACAGGCAAGTGACGAAGGCAGCTTTGGGCTCAATGCATAACCTATGGAGATAAAAATAAATCACTGTTATTGTGGGTTAATTTCCTTATATCTCCTTTAAATAATGCCAGCAAGCACACAAACACCAGTGTGAATTGGGATGCATGATGATGTGAGGTTCTTGGACAGGGATGTTTTCTCTCTTTGGACTGCAGCAAAGAATCCCAGTCCTATTTTAGGTCTACTGTAGCCAAGAGAAAACACTTTTTTGAAAGCCCTCTGTGTTAACATGACAGTTGGTGCAGCAACAATACAGTACCACCACCTCTTTAACTAGCATGCTGTCCTGGTACTCTCGCAGCTCAGAGCACTCTAAGCTGCAACAAGAAAGACCTGAATTGTCCCAGTGGTGAGAAAGTGGGCCGTTCCCCGATTCACAGAATGGAAAATTGTTCACTGGGGAAATTAGAAGCTCCAATATAAATCATAATAACTCCAAGTTTTAAAAAATATTGTGACCTAGTTTGGGCCGAAACTTGGCCTTTTACTTTGTCTTTTTGTAAAAAGGGCATAGAAACATAAGAACGTTAACTAAAATGAAGAAGCCATTTGTTTAATTTTTAGTAGCTTATCGAAATGGGCACCTAAAGGAATCAGTATGTTTTGTTCTAGACACCTTAAACCCAAATGACAAAACATGACTTGTTTTTGTACCTAGGAATACTCTCTCATAAAGTGACATTCAGTATTAGATTTTGCATTTGAATTCAGAGCCATAATTGTCCCTCATTACTAGAAGATATTTTATAATTAGCCAGTAGAGAGTGAGTTAATTTGTTTTATTACACCACTCTTATTTAAATGGTCTGATCCACATCTTAAGGTTAAGAATTAAAGATCAGTTTAGATGGCTAAGTCATGAACTTCTTAGTGCCCTTCTAGTAACATGAAAAGTAATGTAATCAGTTCACGTCTACTGAGTATGTGTAAAATGAGTCAAGAGTTATATAGAGTCCTAAGTGAAAAGAACTAGGGTACTCCATTAAAGAGTCATGTTATATTCAGCAGATACATAAAGAAAAGTACACATAATAGCAGTACTATTATGTTCTCAGGCCAGAACCAGTAGAACACTGAGATTTCGGGGTTGGTTGTATTGGTTGGGTTGTGACCTGTGGAAGACAACATGAGGGAAAGATGTCGATATAAGGAGTGCCTTTGATTGGACACTCACATAGGAGTAGGAGCATTTAAGCGTTGCCTCTGTCACTGTGCATATCTGCACAGGTGCTCTGTTTGCTACCCATCTTCTAACTCATAATGTCTCTATAAAATCGAGGGAGATAGCCTAAAATATCCTGAGAACATGCACAGCATTTATCTGTTTTCCTACAGTACTTCCTCTGTATACAATTTTAAATATTGTAGGTGGAAGACCAGCAACACCTCAATACAGTGTATGTGAGACTCTAGAAATAACACATTGGACCTTAATATAGCTGCATGAAACAACAACAAAGAAAATCAATTGAAGTAAATTATGAAAAAGCAGAAGTGATGAATTACAGAAAAATTGAATCATATTAACAAACACTCTTCCAAATCATTTCTCAACACTACATTGCCTAGAGCAATAAAACAAATACAGCAACATTTTCCTGCCAGCATGAGATTCAGCTTGAGACCCACACTGACAAACCTTGAATACAAGAAGTTTTTTTTTGCATCTTTTGAGTCATTTTTTCATCCTGATTTATTTTTCATTTGTTTGTATGTCTATGCTTTCCTATATCCATCCATGCATTTGTCTATTTATGTGTATGAAATCTGCTACTACTGCTTTTTGTATTTTTAATTTCATGTTTACTCATGCAGTTGGGAGGCAGTGTAATGGATGGTAATGGGAGGCAGTATCTTTGGATTACTGACAGGTTGTGGGTTCAAGTCTCTACTGCAGTCTCTACTGCAGATCCTGTTGTTGAGAGACAGATTTTACTCCAGCAGTGTATGTGGGGACCAGCATTGCTGGACTATAATCCCTTTGATGAACCAGTGTCACATCTAGGGGTAGTCATGTGCACTTAAGTCTGCCTAACACAACAGAAACTAGCATGGGCTCTGGCCTCATGAGCTCTGGCATCAATTTGTTCCCATTTTATATTCTCAGCTGGAATTTGGAATTTGCCAGTCATTTTTTCATGTATCGGCTCCTAGCAACAACTCCTGTACTACAGTGCCTTGCGAAAGTATTCGGCCCCCTTGAACTTTTCAACCTTTTGCCACATTTCAGGCTTCAAACATAAAGATATAATTTTTTTATTTTATGTGAAGAATCACCAACAAGTGGGACACAATTGTGAAGTGGAACGAAATCTATTGGATTTTTGAAACTTTTTTAACTAATAAAAAAATGAAAAGTGGGGCGTGCAAAATTATTCGGCCCCCTTGCGTTAATACTTTGTAGAGCCACCTTTTGCTGCGATTACAGCTGCAAGTCGCTTGGGGTATGTCTCTATCAGTTTTGCACATCGAGAGACTGAAATTCTTGCCCATTCTTCCTTGCAAAACAGCTCGAGCTCAGTGAGGTTGGATGGAGAGCGTTTGTGAACAGCAGTTTTCAGCTCTTTCCACAGATTCTCGATTGGATTCAGGTCTGGACTTTGACTTGGCCATTCAAACACCTGGATACATTTATTTGTGAACCATTCCTTTGTAGATTTTGCTGTATGTTTGGGATCATTGTCTTGTTGGAAGATAAATCTCCGTCCCAGTCTCAGGTCTTTTGCAGACTCCAACAGGTTTTCATCCAGAATGGTCCTGTATTTGGCTGCATCCATCTTCCCCTCAATTTTAACCATCTTCCCTGTCCCTGCTGAAGAAAAGCAGGCCCAAACCATGATGCTGCCACCACCATGTTGGACAGTGGGGATGGTGTGTTGAGGGTGATGAGCTGTGTTGCTTTTACGCCAAACATATCGTTTTGCATTGTGGCCAAAAAGTTCGATTTTGGTTTCATCTGACCAGAGCACCTTCTTCCACATGTTTGGGGTGTCTCCCAGGTGGCTTGTGGCAAACTTTAGACGAGACTTTTTATGGATATCTTTGAGAAATGGCTTTCTTCTTGCCACTCTTCCATAAAGGCCAGATTTGTGCAGTGTAAGACTGATTGTTGTCCTATGGACAGACTCTCCCACCTCAGCTGTAGTTCTCTGCAGTTCATCCAGAGTGATCATGGGCCTCTTGGCTGCATCTCTGATCAGTCTTCTCCTTGTCTGAGCTGAAAGTTTAGAGGGACGGCCAGGTCTTGGTAGATTTGCAGTGGTCTGATACTCCTTCCATTTCAAGATGATCGCTTGCACAGTGCTCCTTGGGATGTTTGAAGCTTGGGAAATCTTTTTGTATCCAAATCCGGCTTTAAACTTCTCCACAACAGTATTACGGACCTGCCTGGTGTGTTCCTTGGTCTTCATGATGCTCTCTGCGCTTTCAACAGAACCTTGAGACTATCACAGAGCAGGTGCATTTATACAGAGACTTGATTACACACAGGTGGATTCTATTTATCACCATCAGTCATTTAGGACAACATTGGATCATTCAGAGATCCTCGCTGAACTTCTGGAGTGAGTTTGCTGCACTGAAAGTAAAGGGGCCGAATAATTTTGCACGCCCCACTTTTCATTTTTTTATTCGTTAAAAAAGTTTCAAAAATCCAATAGATTTCGTTCCACTTCACAATTGTGTCACACTTGTTGGTGATTCTTCACATAAAATAAAAAATTTATATCTTTATGTTTGAAGCCTGAAATGTGGCAAAAGGTTGAAAAGTTCAAGGGGGCCGAATACTTTCGCAAGGCACTGTACATGGAGAGAATGAGGGAGGCACCATTTATCAGAGTCATTCATGTAAAGTAGGCTCTTGTCATCTGCGAATTTACTTATTTTTGATTCGGTCTGGCTGATGGTATCTTGGATGAAAGAAGAGCAGAGCAGACTGAAAATGAGCCAAAGATTGTTTAGCACAACTTTCAAATTAGTGGTGCAACAGACTGGGGATCATGAGATGGATTTTGCTAGTGAGTGAGCCTCTCCCTGCCACCTGCCCAAGTACCCTCAACCCAGCTTCTGCTTCTCAATGTGAGCTTGTTTTTATATGGTAACGAACGCTCCGGGTTCCGTGTCAGCAGCTTGGAGAATGACAAGCTAGAGACGACTTTACAGGTTCACTGATAGTTTTATTGCCCATTTCATTACAATGGCACATGTTAATCATGGAGGCAGAGAGAGTAAGTGCAGACATCCACTGAATGCAGAGGAGGGATTTTTATTGAATGTTATTTATGTTAACTGATTACTACTGTATATGTTTGTGATTACTGTTGTTTCTTTAAGAAGCTCTATGATATTTTAATTGACTAAAAGCCAAAGCACTAGTACCTTAATTATCACATAAAGGACGGTTTCTATTGTCTTTTAACCATACCCACTATAAACTGCAGTACATATGTGACGGTATGGGATGGACTTTGTTATATGTGAATTTGACTATTCACAACGGTTCTCTGCACTGAGCCCTCACAAATTTTAAGAATGTACAGAATCTCATTACCACTGATTGGAGGACTGACAAATTCCTTACTGTTGTTGCTGCAACCCCATAGGCACCAGGTATCCAGAGCTCTGACTAATTCCAAGCCTACTGCCCGCACTACTCCAACAACTGGGTCTTTCTTTTTTATGAAATGCTGGTTGTAGTGAACTAGTGAACTTTCCAATTTGCAACATCTGGGCCATAGCAGTCAACGTGTGCCCAGAGCAAGTGTCTTGACTGACTTGCTGAGCCATCTGGGAGACCCAGCTACTAGCCTTTTCTGCATGTTTTCTTCCAGTTAAAATGTGACACACAAGTGCAGAAGTCCTTGTATTTTCATATGCCAATTCTTTAATTGATGTTGTGGGACTTGTTTTCCCCTTATAAATAATGAGAAAATAAGCACGTGATTTCACTTAGACCACTTACTACAGAGGAGATTGTAACCTAAGCTCCATATCATCTCTGATTGGGTGAAACTACCCTGGTCATTCTGTGGAACTGATGTCCGACTGCCAGCTAAGTCAATATTTGACAGACGCTAAAACACATGCCATTTAATAGGCTCACCAAGGGCAGGCAGCCAAACCCTGTGCGGTACTGGATATCTGTCTTAAGCTCTATTGATATTTCCAGGATCTATGTACTTGGAGAGAAAACTCTGGAGAAACTATTTGATTTACAGCTGCCCAGTAAAGGATAGGCCCATATACGTGCAGCGGAAAAGAGGAAAATGTGATTCGTTGCCATAATTGATAAATTGCTCCATTTGGAGGCAGGTTTAATAAAGAAGAAACAAGCTCACACAACCATTATTTTCACCTGCCTCTGTCCTGTTGAGCACTGAAGGAGAAACATTATAGTATGACAGACCAAATGAAGGGAATGAAAGGCACTGTTGAATACTCTATGGGTTTTCTCTTTTCATGGTTTATTCAATCATCCTTTTTCTCTTTAATTTCTTTAATTGTGACTACCCCTAGCAAGCTGTATATTTTTAGCAGTTTTTAAAATCGTCCTCTGTGCTCCCTGTCCCTAGGCTGTGTAGAAGCATATTTGGCTCACCACGGACAGTAATAGTCTACTGCCTATCAGTGCTGCAAACCTGGTCTTTGGAGAACAGCACAATTGGAGTTAGAGCTGTGCGAGGACTAGGGTTCAGGCATCACTCTGAGACAGTGCACAGGTAACACAAAACGCCTTGGGGGAGCCTGTAGTTATCCTCTCCCTAAGTCTCCTAACATCATATTGGGTGGAGAGAGATCAACATAGATCACAAGAAGCATGAAAAATACACCTGTGAGTCACTAAAAGGACACGTCAAAATGACATGAAGGCACAAATAATTAATGCAGCAGTCGGCTGCAGTAAATACACATTCACAATGGGACAATCAGTACATTGGTAGGTTGTAAAAAACATACTGAAGGCACGCAGTCCAGTAAAAACTGCTCTACAAGACACATAAAAGACACATAATGTGTTACTGGTCTGAGAGGGCTGAGTATTTGCAGTCTTATAAAAATATTGCATAACATAAACCATTAAAACACTAAAACATGAGTTTAGATTACAGATATATAACTCAGATGAGCGGACGAATACAGTATGTGCTTTGTTAAATAAAGCTCTTTTACACAAAGGATGAAGAAAGAGGTACACTTGATTATGCTAGCTCTGTAGACTGTAATTCTCTGATTTATGATGCTGCATTGAGATGAAAAATGGCCTGTCTATAAGATGTCTTTATTCCTGTTGTCCCATTGCCATTGAGACAAAATCCAATAAAAAATGCTTTACAATTCTAAATTGTAAGGCTAAGCTTACTTCCACTTCTGTCACTACAGTAATCTGGTAGGCAACACCTGGTTAACAGTAGTTGGGTGATTTAAATGCAAAGTAAAATTATATTCCTCTCTCAAATAGTGATCATATGTTAACTTCACATTTAAAAATAACAGGAATAAGCAATTACATGTTCTTTGTAAACACACAGTCTAGAACCCCCAGCTGAGCATCAACTCCACTTACATGCAAAACAGGAAGGAAAATGGAGTTCATGCATTTCTTTATAGCATGTACCTTCGAGCCTCCCATCTTTTCCATGCTTTGAGACTGTGCCCCAGCACCTACAGTAGAGCCAGCACTGAACAGAAGATGGAGACTGCTCTCAATTACCATAGTGATTACCATAGATCTCATTTACCCAGCAAACCACAGGATATCCTTCCTTATTCAAGACTTATTCCCAACCTCAAAAAGGTCGTCTAATGACATAGCCCAAACTTGTAGCAGCAATGTGCTATATTGGGTAAATGTTTTACAGGTTCTGCCACTTGGGAGTCACCCTCCAACATGTTGACCTGATTTTCAGTTGTTTTACCCCTATGTTTATAAGTCTAAGTCAGAGCAAGGTTTGATTTTCTCAGCCAGTACATCTACGCAAAAGCCACAGCCATTCATTATGAATATGTGCTTATTTTCTGTCATGATCTGATCTTTTCCCACTTCAGCTTTCCCAAATTCCCAAATCTAAAGATGGCAGCTTGCTAACTTAATGCATTGTCCCATTGTTGGATTGCTCGGTTTAGAAAGTAGGAAGAGAAGAACAAAATCACCTTAGCAAAGAGAGAAAAGGAAGACTAATATGTCTCAGCTCAGCAGTTGGGGATAATTATCACAGTATGGTGGCTCTGTGTGAAGCCAGACAAAGTTACCTTCATGAATTAGCCATTACCACAGAGCTTGTTGTTTCCATGGAGACCTCTATCAAGTACAATGCTTTTTTAGTGCTGGGGTTTAACAATTTCACTCTTTCTTAAAAATCGCCAGGGCGCTATTCTGGACACAGTCGTTTTCGCTGTGATCCGATAAATCAGCTAACAGTTGATCACTTAATGGCATTGCATGTACTCTTTTCAGACATATTTGTAATACAGTATATCACTAAATGTAGAGTTGAGTAGTTTTAAACCAACTTCTTGCTGATCTTTACCTTCTGATTGACATCCAACCACTTTTTTCAAGTTAATTACTCTTGTGTCTGATACAAGCACCCTTAATCAAATGAAAAACATCCCATTGGCTGCATCATCAACTGGCCTGTTCATTTTTAATGTATAAAAACTGAAATGCACACAACTAGGCTTAACCATGAGTAATCAGTTATACTTTTATCTTGGAGGAGCATGAAGCCACAACAAGAAGGAAAATGAAATGAATGACAATGCTGTGTTTTAAATGATAACAACTAACAAAATGTTCACATACAGATTAAAATATTCTAAATGTGCAGATGTCCTAACTTCAGTAATTTTATGCAATCACAGGTCCATTTTCTGCAGCTCTGGTAACAAGCAGGGAGATAGACAGGTTTGCACCAGTCTCTTTATTACAAAATAAAAGTGCTATTGCAGTGATGGAGAAGAGCAGTAAAAAGCAGCAAGCAATTGCAAAGATGTATCAAGGTAGGTCGTACAAGGGCAAAGGATCAAAAACCTTGTGCTGCTTACACTTGACAGCTCCATACAGGATCATTACATGCCTTTCTACAGAACCACCGGGTCCGTGCACCATTCCCCAGCGATTCCACAAGATACACACTTTATTTACTGTACTGCTAGACTTAAAATGCTTAAAGCTAGACCTTCAACATTTCAAAATTCCCACTAGACAGGTCAAAGGGAGACAGGTAAAAGGGAAACAGATGTTATGTGGCTTTTATACCATTCTTTTAAATCAGCCTTTGATGTCTTGTGAATGTTTTGTTTCAAGGATAACATAAAGTAGTCTCTTTTTCCACGAAGCTGCCATTTTTTTGGGGGGAGGACATGACATGACATGAGTATTAACAGGTTATAAACTTGGGTTTTCTCGGCTCTTTAAAGTGTCTCAACCAGGAAGATTGTTCAGAGAGAAGTAGAGAATCCCCATGCTCAGGTGTTGCCAGTTCAAGTCATATCATTAAGAGTAACTGGGATTTTTCACAAAGCAGCGGGCAGCTGGCTGATTCTTGGCTCTGAAAGCTGGAATTGCTACCCCTACAAACCCCACCCGCAGAGCCATTTATCATCTGTCACAGTGTAAGATCCACAATACCTTGGAGTTAGGGCCAAGTGGAGAATAGACACATCTCTCACTGATAATCCCAGCCAAGACAGCTCTGACTAACCAATTCCTCTCTGACCATGGCAGGACTTGGCCACTTGTGTACCCATGCTTGTGGAATCCTAGTCATGGTCAATTAGTCACATGGCCTGAAAACACTAATAACTTTATCGATATTGTGCAGCCAAGGTATAACCAATCGAGACATACAGTACTGTAGCAACAGGGTCTAAAAAACAAAAACATCAGGTTTCATACATCAAAATAATAGAGTGCAATGCATCTATTCCAGAAATGACTCATGCGACACAAGGAGTTTTCATGTTCAGGGCATATGTACAAGGATATTTTTTCTATTTATATAGTGACCTTAGCCAGCACACAAGAACAGGCATAGGACATTTTCACTTGAATACATGAGTGTGGAAACTTACAAATAATCAGTACAGTCACTCAAGCTTGGATAACATCTTATTGTCAGAATGAGCCTAGATGTGATTTTATCCAAAATAACCTTTATAATTATCGTATATAATCAGAATAAATTAGTGCATTTGAAAACCAGTGATAGAAATCGTAGTCAAATTAAGTTTAAGATCTTATCTGAAGCTCCAGCAGGAGTGGCTCTCTGAACACATTCCATTTTCCCTTTTGGAAAGTGCTTGTCAGTGTTTTTCTAATTTTAGCTGTCATTGTAGTTAAAGGCTACAGAGCTCAGAAATACCCAGAGGTCGTCCACAGACTGCCTTTTAATCAATTGTAATTTGTGAAATTGTCCTGCAATAGTGCCAGACTCAGAACAGGCCAGGATTTGAGGTACTGTAGATAACAGAGTAGGCACAAAAGACCACGCTGCTGAGAAAATACGAAAAAGTTAAGAAAAAAGAAACCACACAAATCTGCTTTACCCTTGGAGAGTAGTTGAGAATTGACTTGATGTTCTGGAATCCTGACTGGCAGGTGACAATGGAGATACACATGTGTGCACTAATAGTCTCACAGGAAGTAACCATGGAGACAGACAAGTTCAGAGCATATGACAACTACAAAGGAGCTCTCACAGTGACAGTCATACCCTGAACCTTTAGCAAGCATTAAGCCGACACAATAACTGTTCTGCAGTTCATATGGCCACAGGTTTCCTCACAGCAGTTCTGTTCTTATAAACTCATTAGTGGCAGATAATTTGTCTACATTTGCCTTGCAAATTACATCCCAAAGCAATTAAAGGTCTAGTGTGCTGTGCTTTCATTTCATTTTACTTTTGTATGACTCACATCTTTCAAATGTCTACTGTTATACTTGTATGAAAATGTCATGGTTGTCTAAAGGATGAGCCATCTCTTTTGTTGGAGTTTGCATTGTTATTGATTTAGATGGTATTCATAAATTCCTTTTGTGGCAGAGTGACATGAGGGTTAGTTCTGCAGCCTCACAGCTCGATTCTCAGTTCTAGTCTATGGATCCTTCTGCCAGAAGTGTTCATGGTTGCCTGATGTTTGCTCTGCTTTCCCTCCCAGAGACATGCTGGCTAGGGTTGACTGGCCATTTTACAGTACATGGCCCTGTTTAGGGTGAGAGCAGTTTTTTGTTGACAGTGCCTCCTTGTGCCCTTGGCTTTGTGTTACTGCATTCCTCATCAGGACAAGGGGCTTTTTGGTAGTAAATGGATCGACTCAGCAGTTTTCTATTATACGATAAGTGTTCCGACAAAGGCCACTTAACCCATCGTGACACGGATCAAAGCTGGTGGCCCTGGATGTTTGAGAGCAGCATTTACTACACTGTTTAGAAAGATTTCTAAGTCACCCAACTCCCACACGATATGTGTAATGGGAAATTACTCCACACCCTCTAAAACTGGCTTGCAATTATTTCTGGCTAAACATTACTTACTTAAGTTTCAGCACTGATGAACTACCTTGTAGTCAACAAGATTTCCACCACCTTTTGATTATAATCCCAGCTGTGATTGTGTAGGCTGGAATGCTGTTGATTGTGTTTGAGACAACCACTGCATTTTAATCTTATCAATTTATACAACTTGGGCACTGTCCCTGACATTTTTGGTGGTTACAACCAATGCTGATACTGCAACTTCTGAATGGGTTTCTAATTTCAGATTTCTGAATCTTCCTGTTCCTGGGAAGCTTGAAATGATAAAACTCTTATATATAGAATTCATACATACTGTAAATCTTTAATGCCTTTTCAAACAGAAAAATATCATATCCAATTAATTTGCAATGGAGGGAACTGAGGACAAGACAGAGTGTCAGTCACAAGCCTTCTTTTACTTCATGCTCTGCAAGCTAGACTGAATGGTAATTAAAAGCTGAGAGACAGGTGTAAGCCTACAGTATGTGTTAAAATCAATCCACAAAATGTGAATGTTCACTATCCTAATCCTTACATTCCCTTTTACGACTAGGGTTCTCTGATTTATAGTTACGCATAATTCATTACATTTGCATTGTATGAATTGTCACTGTAAATTTCACTTGGACTTTTAAGTTTTATTAATATTTTTGTGCTGCTGGAGGTAGTATTTGGATTGTAAACAATAACTGTATCTTAGTTTAAACAATGTTGCAATGTTTATGAACCTGCAAAACATTTCTAAATCTTTTGAAAATATAAGCAAAAAAATGGCAACAGTAACCTTTGTACTGTTTCCAGTACATTTCACATAAGTTGCTTAAAAATGATTAACGATGGTGAACAACCATTCAATTTAATATTTGTTTTTGTCTAGCAAGCCTTACATGATTGTCTGCTGTGCGTTCAAAGAGTATCCACTGTCTGTTCGTTTCATCAGTCTTGTATAGAATGACCCTACTTGAAATAGTTGGCCTTTTTACTGAGTCTTTGGTTTAGAACTTATAACTTATAAAAAGCATGGTATTTATAAAAGAGACTTACAATGTGAGTCATGTGAGATGTGATAGGCAGCACATTGTCCAAAGGATTATAATGTCTTTTCTAAAAGACATAATTTAATATGATTGTTAAGTGCTTGGTATTTTAATGAGTTCTCTTTTAGCATTACAGAATACATGGTTCTACTCTTTTTCTAAAATAACAGTTTGGCATCCCCACCTGTTTTCTTTTTCTCTATTCTTTCTTTTTGGAATCACCTGTTGTTAATTAACTTGACTCAATGCTACCAACCCTGTAGCAGTATGGAAGGAATAAGGAGATTGCATGCTTTCCTCCTGAACACGCTTGGGTCAGAGCAATCTGTCATCTTGCAGACGGCATGGGCCAGACTCAAGCCAACAATGTGTAGATGATAGGGCTCAGCCTGCATTTTAAATGAGCGTCTGTGCCGGGTGAGTCATTTGGGAGCCCTCATAAAGTATAATTGTTGGCTTCTGAGCAAGAAACCAATCCTGAGTCTCCACAACTTCAGGTAAACCTTTCTGTAGCAAGGGTGTGCAACTCCAGTTCCTGAGGGCTAGAGCTATACAAGTTTTTGAACAAATCTTTGATTAGAAACTGATCAGCTCCTAAAAAAATATGCTATTACGTTCATTCAAATTTGGAAATAAAAGCCAGAGAATCCTCAGGACAGTGATGACTGAAATTGTTCATCCCTAATCTACAGTGTAACTAAGCAGGTTTTCTGAATTTTTTGCCTATACACCAACTGAATAAAATAACTGTTTATTTTAACTTCTTGGAACGGTTTCTTTCTTTACGTGTTTTTTGTGTTCAAATTATATTGAAATGTACTGCTAAATGTGTCTATCTGATGGTCATCTTTAAATTGTTTTTGATTTTGATATTTTTTTTAGCAGGCCAAAAAATGAAGACAGCATTTAGAGTGTTTACCTATTAGCTCAAGCAATGACTCTGGAGAAAAAAGGAGGTGTTGATAACAATAAAAAATGTTTTCCCCCAAAGAGTCAAACTGTTAAATGCGAAAAGTATACTGCTATTATAACAACATTAATTAACTAGCCTAATTAGAGGATATTGCATTTTGAATAATTCACACAGACTTGTTAAATACTCATTTACTACTGCTAATCTATCCTCTGGAAGTGCCTTACTTTGACATACTGTATAATTTTTACTTTCCAAACAAATACAACCTTCTTATGGGGCAAAGGTGAAGTAGACTCTGTAATGTACTGACTATTTCACTGCTATCAAACATTGTGTTCTTTTAGTCACTTTTCTTACTTGATTGAACTCCACTACAATATAATTACAGTTTCTGCCTTGAAACACCTGAAGTCGGTAGATTACCCTATATTGGGCTGAAGCATAATCAGAGGTCACACTGCAACTATATTGCAGTTACAGGTATAGACCAATGCAAAATATTCACTACCATTTTGAATGATGCTCACAGTTGCAGAGGAGGTACACCTGTATAACTAATATAATTAATCCATGTTCTGCAGTTCTTCTTTTTGAATTCAGACATTGAAATGTAATTTGCTATTCCCCCAAGCTCTGGAACTCTTTGCCCAAGGATATTAGAGAGTCATCTTCTCTAAACTCCTTCAAATCCAGACTCAAAACCTTCTTCTTCAGAAAAGCCTTTACTTAACTGGTTCCATTCTTCACCCCTCTGCTCTTCTTAATACCACCTTCCACAGTCTCCTCTATTGTTATTGTTGAATTGTTGTTATTATAATTGTGTCCTATCTTGTGAAATCTTCTTATTTATTGTTGTAGTCTTCTTATTTATTGTTATTGTCATCCTGTAAAGCGCTTTGAGAAGCCACCTTTAAAGGCGCTATATAAAATAAAGTTTATTATTATTATTATAATTTCTTCTGATGTGAAATGTGCAGTTATGACAAAAAACAGCAATGATCAGAACACAGTTGAGAATTATGCATGATACTGCATTTGTATGTTATTCCTATACTGTACAGTCAGAATTGATTGTAAATTTGTGCACATTACTGTATTTGAAAGTGTTATCAAATATTCTGTAGAATACATAAAATACATTTTCTGTTGAAACTCACAGATATGAAAATCCTTAGAAAGTCTGTGACTTTATTTCAGCATCACTGACCACTCCAAAAACATTAACATCCTGTAGCTGAAGTCAAACTACAGTGTTGACTAAATGCTACAGCATCTGAGTAGCCCAGACAAGTAAGAGGATAAACCTTTCAAAAGAGTTTTTATATCAGTGACAAATAACGTAATCCTTCTGAGTGGAATAGTCGTACTTCGCTGAACTACATCAGTAAGTACATCAAAGCGAAAGATCGAAGCCCACAAAACAATCTTCAGGGTCAACTGTGCTAGTTGATACACCATTTAAATGGAAGAACTCACTTCATGAAAAGTTTAGTCTGAATTTGCAACATTTCCAAGTGCTTTCAATTGCTAATGGATGTTTGAATCACCATAGATTATCAAAACACACACAGTTGTAAATACATAAATAGTTCTCATATTAATATAATAATCATTTTAGTTGTGCTTAAAAAGTATGTTGTTTTTCAACATGTAGATGTATCTGCAAGTAATAATGGATATCAGAGTTACATTACAGTGCATGAGATTAGTGCTTTCTCCTCCCCACTGAGAAATATTACTCCTTACGCCCTTTCCTACTGTTGATTCTGGTACAGCCACTCCCACCCAAGCTTCATCTGCCTTTGAGTAGCCTCTGGTCACAGCATTCAGGGGCGATATGTAAATACACTGCTTAATTAAAAAATCTGTGAGCGGAGCAGAGCAAATCACATTGATCAAATCTCAGCTTGAGAACATTTGCTTTGATGTCAAACAAAGTGAGTCTCTGAGAAAGTTGGTAGGGGTCTTGCTACAGAAACACCGATTTACTGGGGGAGCTGTAGAATGTTAATGCTGGGTTTTTTTTTGTCTTTTATTCGGGATCCTAGTTTTGAGGCATTTAGAACAATTGAGGTCCTGGTGTGTCATCATCCCTGCATGGCTGAGGGAGTGAAGCATGAGGCTATTGGAATGAGACAAGGAGCCGCTTGATAGAGTATCTGCTGAAGGGGTAGAGGGATGAAAAGCAATGAACGCAGTGAAAGGGGGGTTTGCTACTTTCATTTTTACATCACTGGCATACTGTTACTCTTTGTTTCCAAAGTTTTGTTATAAATTCCAGTTTTTAAAAGCACAGCGACAGAAGAGAAGAAAAGCTTTAAATATTTGACACAAGTGCAGCAAATTTATTGAGAATGGTAGCCTGTAGCAGATGATTATTTAAGCATTTCATATCATGGTTTGTGAAGTTTTAATACCAGGACAAAGAACAAACGGGATTATTTACTGTATTTACTACATGGCTTCTATGGGATTTTTTGTAATATTCCAAATATTACAGCTGTGACTATTGGCACATATTGTTTTTCTTAGCATTGCTCGGATTAAAGATTTATGCTTGTAATGCAATACAGGGTATTTAGAAAGTACAAACTGAGTATATACAGAAGCAATATATGATACACCCAGAACC
This sequence comes from Atractosteus spatula, assembly GCF_055471065.1. Lineage (NCBI taxonomy): Eukaryota > Metazoa > Chordata > Actinopteri > Semionotiformes > Lepisosteidae > Atractosteus > Atractosteus spatula. Next base: position 4,562,285 of record NC_142724.1, read on the forward strand.
TATTCAAAAAATGAAATATACTATATACCATGTATATTAAATAGTGTATACTCTATATACAGTTCATACTCAAATACAGTATGTACTGTATTCACTTTATAGTAATGTGGAACAGCAGAAGTGATTTTCTATAAATAGATTTCTGGAGCACCACTCATTATGAATCAGCTGTCTCTCCTTAAGCACTCCACATGCCCAGTGAACTGAGTACTAAGCACTGTTTCTCCACTCATACCCTAGAAACTGTCCCTGGGATTACTTAAAGCGCGGATGAATGGCTTGCTGGCTTCAGCTTGCCAGATGAGAATGATTTGATTAATTAAATGGCACAGTTCACCATCCATTTTTCCTTCCACAGGCTTTACTGAACACTGACTGAAAGGGAAGTAGAAGCCAAAGACCACAAAAAGTTAGCAAAATCTGTGGTATCTATGCTGTATATATGTATAACCTGCAATGTTGATTTTCCCTTATATTTGATCTCATCTGGTCTCACAGTTTAACATATAACAGTACAATGGTTCTTGTCATCATTTATCATAATCGTAATAATAGGATTAATCAGTTAATACTTTTGTAAACATAAAAATAATCCATGATGTGGAACTATTGCTTAAATAGCTTTGTGTGTATTTTACTAGTTTGATCTTCTACCATCAAGAAAGTAATACAAAACGGAAATCCATTTTTATGATATGGCACAGATTTCTGCCTATTCTGCAATCTTTCCAGATTGATTTTTATGTTGGTGCTGCTGTTCTCTGTCAGATCTCCCACTGGACATAAGATCTGTGAAGACAGAAAATACCACACTAACATTCAAATACTTCAGTATCTCAGCAGGGAACACTTCAGACAAAATGCCTATGTCATGCCAAAATTAACTCAAAGTTAAATCTGAAAGTATGAATGAAATATTCAAAACATGTAGACTCATACATTCTTACTTTGGATAAGCTTGCAGTGAAAACATTAAAAATGTTTCCTTCAGGTGTTACTGAGATTGAAATTACAATCAACACAAGCAATTATCTTCCAACATTCTGCACTTGGTCTGCAGTGTTTTGAAAAGCATATAGTAACAAGCACTAATCAAAATTCGCCTGTTAATATATTATGGAAACCTTACTAAATTCATATCAGTAAAATACTGCAAAAATGCATACTTATACAGAGGGAAAAACCTAACCAAATGGAGTATTTTCTGATTATCTCATATATAATGAACTGCACTTCAAATGTAGTTTTAATGTACATTATGAATCATAGCAACTTAAAAATAATATTGCTTTGATAATATTGTTTTCAGAACCGAATGCTTAACAAAGATACTTCATTTGCATGGATGGACTGGATTACATGGGTTGTATCTGAATGTGTGACAAGAAACATTTGCTCTTCTGAATGAAACTGCTCATGAACTAGATTGCTACATATTGTACAGCATACTGTATGATCCCAAAGCTATAAACACTGCTTTGACCCTTTATCTGTGTAATGCATTCAAGCATGTTGTTAGATCTGGTGGAGCTACATCAGTTTATGTCAAGAGCTGAAATGTCTTTGTTCCAGAGTGTTTTTTTTAGATTTGATTGTGTTTAGACGCTGCTTGCTGTGAAAGAACGAGGGGTAATGCAACTCTGAATAATTCATTCAGAGGCAATTACTCTCCCAGCTATGGCTGCCACAGAATTCACCGTGCCTGTGGGCCCAGTTCCTGTGTTTAATAGATAAGTAGCTAAACAGAACAGGGCAATGTCATTCAAGCAGCTGAGGTAAGAACTGTACTATCATCCCCAGTTATCTTGTCTTGCTCTCCGAACTACGTTCTCTTATCTTCCAAAAGTTGGTTATACAGTATATCCTGCCAAAATGATATGGAAACATTGCCATTGCTTCTCTGTGGTTCATGTGTTCATGTACTTGTTATTGTTTTAGCCAGAAGCCAATTGGCAACTGTTAAGAATCATCATAGAAAAATGTGTATCCAAAAAGCCGATGGATCTGGCTAAAGGATAGAGATCTGAATAGTTTACAGAATCAAAATGCTTGTTGACTCAGTAGTTTTCAGAAGTGTGAAAAAGTAATGCTGACACCCCATATTGTACTTCAAGCTTTCCACTCCAAAGCACTTTTTAAAGGGGAAAATGTTGCCATTATCATTTCTTTAGGCCTTTACAGCAAGTTTGAATAGGATATGTTAGAAATGTGCTCTAAACAAGATGACTACAAGGAATTATATTTTATTCACATTCAGTCTGTGCTTTGAACGATATTTCGCAGCATTGCAAGGAACATACAGAAGCAGTCAGCATAACTGTACAGATTAATGACAGCAAATGTCTGAAAGTTATTTTTACATCTTGCAGAAATGGAAGTGGAAATATGACATATGCATACATTGAACACCAAGGGACTCTGATAGCATTTTTCAAGGTCATTTAAATTCTTAACGTGCCTTTCCCATCAAAGATAGTCAAACGGAGATTCTATCAGACTGAAAAAAGCCAAAAAAAAAGAACACAGCCACCACAGTGAAGGGAAATGAATACAAAGGAAAAGGAACAGAATGCAAAGCAGATGCGCTTGCAAGTACAGTAGCACAGCAAAGTGGCTCTTTTCCTTTCATTAATTTCCGGGTGCTTCAGGGAGGTTTTGGTGTAGACAAGGAACACAGCTGCTTTAATATACAATGGGACAAAAACTGTTCCCTCTCGAGGATCTGCTCCTCTCCTGTCTCAATGAATAAATGAATGAGCCCCTGCTGGACCCACAGCTGTTTTGCCCCAGAAAATGGCAGAACCAGGGAAGGCACACGTACATTCTTTGCTGTGATGCCAAAGATTGGCTGTCCTCCAGAGTAAGCTTTCAAAGCTTTCAACTGGTGGTCAGTTTTTTGCTTTCTCTGAGGGCTGTCACCTTTATTGCTTTTCTGTTCTCCCAAAAGCCCTTGCAGCAATTTCACTTTCTGGGAAGGCTGGTAGCCTGTATGGGTGCTTGTTTTCTCATGTGTCAACTTATGCCAAATACTGTACTTCTTTCTTTCCATCCTTGGCAAAAGGTTGTATGAAATGAAATTGAATTCTGTTTCCCTTTTATTCCCCAAAAGTTTTTATAATCTTGCTATGTGGTGATTTCAAGAAAGGTTTTAACAGACGTGCGATGACCAAAGGGCATATTCAGACTTGGAGTAAAATGCTTGCATTGGACAAAAAGCACAGCAAGAAAGTGCACTGGCTGGTAATGACATTATCTATGGAAAATTAATTGATCAAGGCACATGCATGAAGCTGAAATCAGCAGTGACAGCACAACAGAGAAAAGAACTCTTAATCAAGAAATAAGGAGCACTTAAACAGGTGAGTGTCTTGTACAATGTCCACTTTGCGAAGCAACACAGAGGATCTCTGGCCATAGAAACTTCTTCAGTTGAAAAAATAATTGGACATTTTAGGTATACTAGAATAAGTAGTAAATTAGAGCATTAGAGAATTCTAATAAGAAATCTATAGCAAAGGTCAATGGGACACCAGTGTTATTTCCCAAACAGAAAAGATCCTATTCCCTCCAGATTTTTATATACCAAGAAAATCGCATAAGATGTTTCAAAATGCCAACAATCAAAGTGTACAAAGAAGGTGAATTAAAAGTATTGGCAAGTGTGATGAATGGAGCTGGAGCTCAAATGAAAACAATTGTGCATATTAATGCTAAATTCATCCATTATTCAGTGCCACAATAGGAGGGGGGACAAACTAAAATTTCACTGACCCCTCTGTTTTGAGTGCACTATTGATTTAGTCATTCTCCACTCCCTTAAGCTGATCTGGGCATAGTTACAGCTTTGTTTCTGGATGCGACAGTATCTGTGAAAACAGGAGTTACATTATTTCATCCTGATTGGATAGGTTGCATTTCTAATATGTGAGGAGATGTTTTGAATGAGTCTTGCACCGAATACACCTTATACAACAGAGCTCATTTGTCTAGATTCAGATGAAAATGTAGAATTAACGCTCTGGAATGGACTGGCATCTCATCCAGGATGTAGTCCCAGCTTGCACACTATAGTTTTGAAATAGTGTCCAGCCCACCAGGATCCTTAGCAGGAATGAGCAGCTTTCTGATAATGGGTACACTACACTACAATTAAGAGACAAATATACGAGCTGAGATTGTACTTCAGAAAGACAATTTACCACATCTGTACTCCCACAGCTACTTTGCTTTGAGCTGATGCCACCAGGGAAGGTGTGCATGGCATAATATTGTACTGCTACTAGCAGTCTTCTTTTTAAAGGCTGGTGACCTGTACCAGGTAAGTTATGAAAAATAAATAGTGTTATGCAACATTCAACATTCAACTTTTTATATAAGAAAACAACCATACAAATCTGAAAGTATGTGTGACTCAGAAACAGCAATAAATGAAAAGTATTTGAAGTTCTCCTGCCAAAATGATACTCATTTGAAGTAATATTACGCATTTATATAGAATGTTTACAACTGCAATAATTATTACTAGAGTTGATATTTATAATCAGTTGCTTATTATCTTAATAGCCCACTTTATATTGATGTTTGTATTTCAATTTTACTTGAAATACAGTGACAAGCTGACAATGGATCATTGGATCAGCAGATGAAGACATTAGAGAAACCATACAGTAGCTTGTCAGCTTCCGGGGATACTCAATTCAGCCATGGTACTGAACTGAATTTATGCAAGTAGCAGCTGTTGACTGTCAGTTTTATTTATCCATTACTGCTATGCAAAAATGCTGTTTTTCTACTCTTTTAATTAACCCTTAGTGGTACCCAGGTAAAACCCTGCTAAAATATGGATTTTATAAACCCAGCTCGTCTTCTTCAGTCCTTCCATTAATTTACCCCCATCCCATTTGAAAACAACAACTTTATTGTTAGGCATTGACAGCAATGACCTTCCAATACTAAACAATAATTATTTGAAATAACTACAATCATGTAGTTAATCTAATTGCTTGCCACTTCAGTGTGGAATTAACAACAAAAGATGTGAAAATGAACAAAACTGGTGGCATTTGCAAAACAGCTATCTAAAGTCATAATTACTAAAAGTAAACATGTAAACATAACAGACCTGATTTTTTCCCACTTGGTAGTATTTTTCCGTTCACAAGATACTAGCAATTTATTAGATTTTAGCTTAATTATAAAAATGGTTTAGTATTATATGACTATGCATTTCCCTTATGCCTTTTCTTCTAAGAAAGTTTTAAAAAAACCTTTCTCTGAGATACAACAAAAATCTGTTTCCTTGTACTCAAAGCTTCCATGGAGTTATTACTCCTTGTCAAATAAGATTAATAATTGACAAGCATTTTAATGTGCGAGCATACTGTGCAATGGTTCTGGAAAAAGCCCTTTGTGAAAAAAGCAATAGTCAGCGTTGCCTCATCGCTCATGTAGGTTGTGAAAGCTATCATGTCACGAATAGGGCATGAATGACTACCGCTCAACAGTAGTAGTGGACAGACCAGAAGTGGCTGTAGCACAATGATGTTAGCCTTGACACATCAATAAAAATATCAGATGGTGCCAGTTGCACACATTGCTGTCTCAGCACAAAGCATTCTGGGAGCACATCTGGAAGGATGTCCTTCAGGCTACTGATCCTACCATATGATCCAATACAATCATAACTGGATTCACATTAGACTTCAGTTTGTGCAGTTATACAAAATAAATTGCTTTTACACTCCACCTTGTTGTGCATCATCAAGTTCCACATATTGCTTCATTATAATTCTGGATTTTTAAGTATTACATGTTTTTGTAAAGGACTTCAAACACTCCCCAAACAGATCATTTTTTTATCAGTTAGAACATTGTTCAAAGAGTACAATGAAAAAACATCCAGCTTCCTACTCAACATGAATAAAGAGACATTATTCTCATTGCAAATTCATCACAAGTGAGTGAAGACTGAGATGTTTCAGAAACATCCAGAATGATGAATTCAGCCAGACAGCTGTTACCAGGTCATCGTGATAGAGGAAGCTTGAATTAATGGTTCACGAGTGGCAGCCTCATTCCTCCTTGTGACAGCATTTAAGTGCTTCTACGTATTTAAAGTAGAAAACAATTAGTAATCCATGTACATTGGTTAATGGAATTAGGTACTGTACGTTTTAAACAAAACAACTAGAGAAAAAGACAAACATTTGTCAAAAAGGATGCTGATCTAAAAACATTTTGTTTGGGAAGTTCAAAATATCAACGCAAGTATAATATGCTTCAACATAAGCAGCTGTATGTATGTAAAATAAAAAATTAAATAAAATGAGACCTCCATTTAGCTTTTGTCCTCTATCCATATTCTGTATCATGATATGAGCCACAAGTACAAGTTATTCAATTAGTGTATCAAACATCAATGTGTCACTAATTCAGCAAAGCAACTGTAACATGATAACTGATACTGACTAATAAATAAGGGAAGGGGCTATTTTGTTTCCTGTGTATACTGCCCTGGCCACACATTAGTGAGAAATTACTGAGAAGTCAAGATATTTCTAAAGCTAGCAAGCATTTTTTACTAGAAAAAAGTCATAACTGTGCTGATCTACAACACCTAAAGAAGTAAGCAAAGTGGATTATGTGCAAGAGAAAGAGTGCAGGCAGTAGTTCAAAGATGGAAGAGGCAAACAGCAGTGAAGGTCCTCAATAAATCCCTATCACTGAAGGAACGCGCTCCTGTTATGGCTTTAAATCAGCTCCTGAACAAGGCACATCAATAGATTCCATTAGCTGGCGAGGAACATTTGAGAAAGGTTTAAGCTTGCACTTTCAAGCCATTCATCAACGTAACAGAAGTCAGGAAGATTACAAGACTTCCTTATAGAGGAGAGCATGACTTAATCTCCACCACAGTACTCCCTTATATTAACGGATTTAAATCGCTCTTGATTTCTTTTAGTGTCTGCTGTAATTTCTCTTGTGCATGGTGGGACAATCATTTTGTCTGCTGAGTGTAGCCCTCCCCTTTTTTTCTGCCTGCACCATAAAATTTAAAGGCCACTTGGGAGAAACATTGTGCTGAATAATGCTTCCAACTACAACGGGGGTGACGTGCAGTTTTGATTTATTTGCCAGGTATGATCGAGTATGGCCTGAGCGGATTATACATTTCATCATTTTGCAAAATGGTCAATTACTACACAGTGGCAAATTGACACCAGAGAAAATGCTTACAGTTTAGTCTGACATTATAAGTAACCACAGTGGTCCTTCATTCCAGTCATGTGGTTGGCATCCATTGTCTAGGAGTGGGGCAAACATCCATCCATCATCAGAAAGTTGCATCTCCTAGTAAGGGTTGCAGTAACCTGGAGCTTATAGTGCAAACATAAGATTCAAGGAGGGACTGAGAGCACTGGACTAGACTTGCCCTGGACTAGACAGCAGTCCACAATTTTCTGTAACCAGCATGTGTTTTGAAGTATGAGGAAAATGGTGTACCCAAAGAAAACCCAAGCAAATACAATAGACCACGCAAACTGTCTACAGTGTTTGATAAAGGGTAGAAATCTTGCACATAGAGTATACAGTATATACATAATAGAACTTAAATTATTTTTTATTATCAAAATTAAGAAAAAAGTTTTGGCTGACCATTTTATTAAATAGAACACCATATACAGTAATCGTTTATCTATGGTTTAAGTCTACTGTTAAAATATGCATATACAAGCAGACATTCTGTAAGTATCTTATACATAACTAGGGAAATCTTGATTTCCTTTTATAGTTATTTAGTCTTAAGAAAATGCTATAGACACTGAAAGCAAACAAAAATATATGACGAAAGAACAACATTTGGGAATGCTTTTATGCAGACAGCTAACTGTTTTCTGTAAAAAAAAAACCCATCACAAGCAATCTGTGCGAGCATGAGATTTTGAATAATCAAGATCAGCAGCTGCTCTGTACTATTAAAGAATGTTGGTACTCGCAGGTTCCTTAATCTCGCTGTCTGTCTTCCTGCCTACACACAAAGCTGCTGGTCATCTCCAATGATTTTTTTAATCAGGGCTCAGCAGTAACCAAGGCACACGAGTCTGGGAAGTGCCTGTCATGCTGTTGTTGCAACAGTAGTAGCTGAGAAATGATTAAGCTAGTCACCATCTCTGAAATTCAAAGAGACATGATCTCCATTTACTCAGAAGAGTCTTTTCCTTCCACAAATGTATTCTGTTTATTTTTGGCCTTTTAAGTAATACAAATAGTAATAGTAGATAGTATATATTTTCGTGGCCATTTGTTGAAAATGACAGCAAAGATGGCTCTAGTTATAGTCGGACTTGTCACTAGCTGACTGTGACTAGGATTCCACAGGTAGTGGTGTGAAGAGCAAAGCTGTGGGTTAGGTCTGAGATCAGCTGGCCAGGGCTCTCTTCTTCCTGGAGAACAATTACTATGATTTACCAGGTACCTGCAGGGTTTCAGTGGTGCCACTCATCCATTTCACTCCAGTTTTCTTGTCAGGCACTGTGGAGCTTGCAGTGTTTCAAACAGTGAATGGTTGTGCAGATGGGCTTGTCAGAGGAGCACATTTATGTCATTTTCTCCTTAATGGGCAAGGAAGCGGCTGCCAGAGAGCCAGCTCTTTAAATGCTTGGCATTTTGAAATTGAATGGGGATTTAAAAGAATTCTAAGACTTCACAGGAAAGCCATACTATGGTCTACATTTATTTGCCTGATAAGCAGCAATACAAAAAAGAAATGTACAAAGATTTTTGAGAGTACTCATCAAGTAAATAACCAGTAAATAACAAAATAATTAAGTCACTGAAATATGACCATCTTACTGAGTGGGTAATGGGAGGGAGGATGCAAAAGTTGTGGAGCAGCTGTTGTCTTTTTATTTTAGTAAAATAATTTTTATGAAAGCATTTTACCAAGGCCATAGTTCACAAACAGTATATTGAAGCCCAACCATGCACAGATCTTAAAAATACTTTTTTTAGACCACAAGATACTTTAGCTTTGATCCATTATTCAATGTCTTTGACATACTGTCAGTCCTTCAAAGGAAGCTCCCAAGCACACAACTACAAAAAATAAAGGCTGCCCACAAAAGAAAAATGAAGGATCAGGTTGTGATCACAGGGCAACCCACTGACCCTAGGGCAAAGGTGTTAAAGTCCAATTTTGAAGCTCAAAGTTGGGGTTTTCAGCATAAAATAAAGACAGTGGGCAGTAATCGGGGATCATTAACACTCCTTGTGAAGTAATATTCATGATGGCACTAAGTGTGTTTGTGTCTTGTGTTAAAATTAAATCTCAGCAGATACCTCAGTGTACAGTAAATCCTGGTTAAAGGTATCCAAATAAGATGGCGTCCTCTCATTTGGAACCCTTACATTCTCAGCAGAAGAATGCCTTAGTTGAGAATTGAAAACTTGCTGGCCAGCAGTACTGTACATTCACAAAGCCAACAGTTTTTCCTCTTCCTTCAAGATAATCTGCAAATCTCGGTTAACTTATTTATAGTAGCAAGCTAAATCAAAGCAACACAGTGCAAGAATTACAATGGCATGGCTTCAGGAATATGATGTAGAGGATCTGTAGGACCAACACGTGCAACAAAAGCATCTTAAGCACATGGCTGGAGCTAGACAGGAATAGTGGTGGAACATGCCACAGCAACCTGTTCAAAGGGTGATCTGATGAGTGCAGAAATGCCAGCAAGAGGTAGATCACACCTGACCAGCCTACTCGCTGTATGAAGTTTTCACGTTGACAGTCTACCCTGTTTCATTCTGAAAAACTGTTCACGTTTTCTACGGTTTGTTTGAGACTTAATTTTTAAACATAATTTTGATTACATCCACTAAACCTTAGAGTTGCATTTCTTTTATGTATCAGTATTTATACAGGGATATAACTGGATTTAAGAAATACATATACAGTATATAAAATAAGAGTTAATTGATTTTAAAAGAAAAATGCATACATTGAAAGAACAGGGATATGAAATATATATAGTTTTTTTTCAACACAGTAAATAAGGAAATCACCCATGACTTAATGAAAGTTCACAATAGCACCAAACATAAATACTAAAGATAAGATCTCATTGCAAGCCATATTAAATCATAAAAGCATACGATGTATGTTGTCAGTACCACTGCTGGTAGTTTTTTAAAGGTTATGGAGCTTTACTGAATTATTTGGTTTGCTTTAACACATTCCATATTGATAATAATAAATGTGTACTGTAATTGTATGTTGTTTTATTTATGAGTCGACTTGTTTGTTTTCCCTAAACCTCTATCTTAGCTGCATTATTAATAAGATTTTATGTGTGTGGTTTTTAATCTTTTCCCCAGTTCCTCCTTTTGAGGTGCCTTTAAGACAGCCCAGTTTATTTCCTCATGTTTGTTGTTTTACAGGCATTTAATTGCCAAATAAGTTTACACAATGACTCTTCTTAAATGCTCTGCCATCAATAGCTGGTGATGAAATGCTGAGGATTAGCTGGCCAAGTTCATTGTCAACAGAATAAAACTGGGAAGAATCCCAAAGACCTAAACCAGGAAAGATGTTCACTTGGAATGCATGTTGATTTGAGTTTTATGGTTCAGATTTCACTGATTTGAGACAGGACAGGATTTTCAAATTGCTCTTGAATCAAAAAGACATTAACGTATAATTTCAACATTGTGCCTTTGCCGAGATAAAAAATGGTGCTTAATACCCTGTGAACATTAAATGTGTAACACTAATCAACCGTTCACTATTTCTTTCATTAATCAGACTATGTGAACAGCTGGTCAATGTTACAGATTTGCTGGTAAAAGGGATTTGGAATTAAATTTTATTTTAACAAAAGCTAAACAGTCACTTGAATAGGTTGTCTCACAACAGCATCCCATATGACTTCCAACACAACTTGCCTGTGAGAAGCCCATTGGTTCAGAGTAGACACTGTCGCAGACAGCTGTGATGCATGTGTGTTCTGATGGACAGTATGCAATACACTGTCTTCAAATGGAGTGGTGGCACTGTGGCTAAGGATCTGCGCCTGTGACTGGAAAGCTGCTGGTTCAAATCCCATGGCCGGCAGAGGAATCTACTCTGTTGGGCCCCTGAGCAAGGCCCTTAACCCAGCTGTTCCAGGGGTGCCGTATAAATGGCTGGCCCTGTGCTCTGACCCCAAGCTTCTCTCTCCCTGCCTGTGTGTCTCATGCAGAGCAAGCTGGGGTATGTGAAAAGACAAATTCCTAATGCAAGAAATTGTACATGGCTAATAAAGTGATCTTATCTCAAACTCTTGTAGATATAAAGAGCTCATCAATGACTGGTGATTCTAAATCAGAGATGATAAAATACAAAATAATCAGAGATTAGGACTTAAAAACAACACAAATGAGAACTTGAATTCTTTTACTGTGGCAGCTGCATGTTTAGTTTGAGCGGATCAGCAGCAACTACTTTTAACATTTGCATTTCTGCCACATGGTGCTAATCACTGAAATTCACTCAAATAAAACCGAGCTGCTAATGTATTCTAGTCCATACTAGCAAATGGATAATAAATGTTAAATAAATACATGGTGCAGGCCCTGTGGTGAATTCTCTGTATCTACAGTATGTAGAGTATTTAAAGAGTGTGATGAGAAGACTCCAATGAGCATTATCTACTCTAAGAGTTAGGAGGAAAACACATTCCTATTTAGATCCTTCCATTTTCTGTATGTGATTTTAAAAAATCAGCCTTCTTTTTACGTTACTGTGGTGATTAAAATACATTTTAATTTGCACTAAAATACCAATGAATAGAATTAAAAAGTATATAAATGATCAATATGTATATCATGAAGTCCTGTGCTAGATGGTTGATCCGACACAATTACATTAGTGAGTGTGTTGATTTTTTTCAGACTTGAACGACTATTTAAAACTGGTTGGATCGATGTAATTAAGGCAATCACTGGAATTTAGAGTGTATAGCGAGGCAGGGTGACTCATGATTATGGTTTGGGCAAGGCCAGTTGGTTTGATCTGTTCCACTGAGAAAGGGAACTAATCATTATAATGATTCGATTTCATTCCACGGACAAGAGGGTAGTGGCTCTGATTTCTCTCCGTAATGATAAAAGGAGGTTAAAACAAAAACTCTGGAGGAGGTCAAACCCTAATCTCAACCATTTCTGACAATCAATGTATTGTATAAATATTGCATTTCTTGCTTGTTTGCTTTTTGCACATCCCTCCATCCCATCTTGACCCTTGCAGCATGTACTGGCTCATCATTCTTTAAGGAGACTGAATACGACAGCCTTCTTAGTCAGATGAGTTACCCCAGTAAAGCTCACTATATAAATCTTGCCTCTTCTCCACCTTAGGAGAGTTAAGTTTTATTCAAACTACTGAAATATCGGTTATGGACTATAGGACTGAATATGAACGTGAACAGACTTCAGAGTTTGGCACAAGTAAGATACAGACAATAAAACAGAAGATCCAGTCTTTACACAGAAAAGAGTTAAATTCCAAAACTAGTCAGGCACAACTTCATAAGTGTTGTTCCTTCATGTGGATGATCGCTTGATAGAGATGACAGTTATACTGCATTCCATAAGATCATTTTTATTCCTCTCCCTTTTTCTGAATAGTATGTCAGATAAATGTCATTCACACTGTGAGCCAAGTGAGTTATAGGCGAAATGCTCAGCAGCATGTCTTATGCTAAATGTCCACTATCAATGATCCTATCTGGAAACTAACCAGACTGATAATCAATTCCACGTAAATCAACCAGGAGGCAACTTTAAAGCAAAAGCGACAAAAAATGCACTTATGTTAATTGCTTTTCTGTAATCCTAAATAGTTATGAAGCCTAAATTCAGAATAAAGCTTTGTTCTTTTTTTTTGCTTATCGTATATATATAAAAGAGACACACTCATTAAGAATGCGTAACTAAGCATTGATACTTAGAAATAAGGAACAATTCAGAAATAGTCTGTACTGGTTTATTGACTGTAGGCCAGCACCACATGATTTAAAAAATGTAAAGGTATTTGGTTCTTAAAAGTAGTAAAGAATTTTTCTAGTGCTTTATTTCTTGTTCTCCACTTTCAACATGGCTGAATACCCCCTGAAAAGTACGAGTGCTTTTCCTTTTGCTCTCTGCAAGGAAGATTATGTTAAAAATCAAACATTTGGATTTTAGAGGTCAAAGGAGCAAGGGACACAATGGGAAGAAGACATCCCAGAAGAAAAAAAATGGACATTGCATCTTTGTAGGATTCTAGAGACAAGTGCTTCACCACACTGTTGAAACAATCTCCATGACATAAAAGTTAAGAAGCAGCTGGATAAAATTCTATCATTAGAACTACAAGCATCCAAACCTGAAAGGATTGAACAACCTTCTATTGTTTGTAACCTTTTTCAGGTTCTTACACTAGCATTAAGAACTAGTTTACATTCCATTGCATACTAAATTAAATTGACCTGAAACAAAGTTACAAACTGATCTTTATGTAAAAGGACTAGTAAACTACGGTGTTAGAGTGCAGCTTAAGTAGTACAGCTTTCAATTTACAAGACCTTTACATAGGTTTACACAGCTGAGCTATTCAGCCAGATAAAAAGAAAACTAGTTGGAAACTCATTGGTGGATCTTCATAACACCAGTCTCACCTGTTCAGAGTAGTAAAGTACATAGGTCTAGCTCTTGAGCTGGTCTTTTTTAAAACCACATGTAATTAATTAAAGCAAGCAACCTGTCAGTTGTGTGTTAGTGAATTCGATTGTACTTTGTAGATTCACAATGAGAACCATCACAATGGAACTCTGGTAAAACATCCAGGACTGGGAGAGTTTCTCATTGCAACTATGGAAAAGTTTACAGAGACAGGGCTCAATGGTGAGCAAGACTTTCTAAGCCTGACAGATTAAGCCTTTAAGTATGAAGCTCAATACCCGACGAGAAGATCTATTCCAATAGAGTTGGAAAGATTTAGAATGTCTGTCTGTGTCATCCTGGTTTTGATAGTTTCACCACTAATTTAAACTTAGTGCTTTCGTTCATTCTCACAACGTTTTATATGAGAATGCTGTTCCTGGAAATTGTATAGAACATAATTAAACATTTCTAGCTTCTGTGTTTTTCACACACTTTCTCCACTGCTGAGTGCATGTTCCAGATAGAAGGAGTCTACAGTCTGGCCATCTGCAGAGGGAGGTAGACAATGAATTAAGCAATGTCTAACTTTATTACCATTAATACATTGCTTTACAAAAACTGGTGCATCAATTAATCAGCTTGATGAAAGGATAAAACAGCACTAATGTCTAAAACTGTGGAAAAAACACATGGATTGCTACGAAAAAATGTAGCCAATAACTAAAATCAATTAATTGATTAAATTACACTAGTTCACCTATGCAGTGTCACAAATAATAGATTTAACATCTATCACTTTATCAAGTGTAATGTGAGTTAATTGGGGTGGGGGTAGTTAGAGAATGGACTGATTACAAAATGAAGTGTTTGAGTTTGTAATAGCTTTAACTAGTAGTTGTGAACAAAACACTACTAATTTATCACTGTCTTAAGCAGCTAAGGAACTATTGTTTATGTCTTGTTTTTTATATTGGTTATTGAACAGGTCTTAAGGGCAGGCTTAATTAAGGTACGTGACTTTTTGTGGTTATCAAAGGAAATAATTCTAACAATAGTTTTTCAATAGAAATGAAAGTGAAGAGATCTTGGGCTGGAAGAGTTGGTTATCTTCTGTTATCTGATGAGATCAGGCTAAAACTGCTGTCATTAAGACCTTACTAAGAAAACGTCTTTAAAAAGGCTATAGAAAAAAAATAAAGGAGTTTTTCTGAAATGTCTGTTCTCTATATTTTTTTGTACATTTCCAATATGCTCCCAAAGCAGATCACATGCAAACATGTGAAGGCATTAGACCAAACTTTTCCAGTAATCCCACTGCAAAGAAAGACAGATTAAAAACCCTTGTTCACTTTCGTTGAATTTATACATATTTTCTACATGAAATCTCACCGTAAGAAATAAACAAATAGAATGCACAGCAAATACAAAAATTCTAGAACGTAGAATCGTAATCTGTAAATCTAAGATGTGAAAGGGAAGAATAAACACTTTAAGATGCCGTCTATTTCAAAGCTTGTTTTGACTTAATGATTTAATTAACATTTCTGAGCTTTGATATTTGATGAAAGCCGTTAAGCGCTGTCCGCCTGCATAGCACTTGTGCCATTGTGCTGTAGAAGTTTACACAAATAATCTCAACTAATATAATGGCTATGTGTTGATGTAGTGCAGTTGCTGTGGCTCTTCTTCAACTTGCTCAAGTGAGGACTGTCTGCTGTGGATTTTACAGTATCTCCTTTTGTCTCCCATGCCTTTGTTCTGCTGCACTGTCAGCTTACCTATGGCTCTTGGGCAGACTCTGACATTTCCCTCTTCAGAGCAGGATGGAGCTGTAGCCTGAGGGATTCAGCACCCTTTAAACCAACACTAATACCCGCAAGAAAGGCAAATATTTATTAGATGACTAATTCGCTTCACTCAGAGGACATCAGAGTGTTCTCACGTTTTCCTACCTTTGGTTTTTAAATTAATCCTCGAGCAGGATAAACCAAGTTAAGCTATATCTATTTCTCCAGGTAAGACTGTTATATATGGGCTGTTTTCGGTGTGCTCAACTTTCCAGAACACTATAGATTTCAAAGTGTACTAGATCTGTCTTTCAGGATACAGTCAGCTATGGCTTGGAACCCTTGAGAGACACAATAAACGTGTCCGGTATTTAAGATATTAGATGATTTGGTCCAGTTGATGGGTGAATAAAGTTAATGGAGGTAATATTTGATCTGCAGAATATGCTTCTAGAGTGACAACAGACCATGTTAAAGTTCCACAATTACACAATGTGCAGCTAAATGGACAAGGTTTGATTTATAAAAATGTCAAAGCTTTTTTAAGCAGAATCCTGTTATTGCATTGCTTTCTAAAGTGTCCCCTTTAGAGACGTCTGGAGTGCAGTTCTGGAGTGGCTGAACCATGTACCATGTAGTTATGCAATGAAAATTATAATACAGTCACATACAAATAAACTGATGCATTGTGCACACACTACCTTATTATTGTAGCTAAACTGCATCCCCAGGCAGTACACACCACATAACAGCTTTTTAAACATCTCCAGGAGGGCATGATTACAGAGCTTTTCAGACAAGCTGGAGCTCCTGTATGACAGATCTGCCAGGGGGAGTCAGGAGAGAAGTGATGTCATGAGCATTTTCTGTTGGACGCAAAAGCCTACAACAGCTGAAGTGACAAACTGGCCAGGCAACTCCTGTCGCGGCAGAGTCCCAGGAACAGTTCTCACAGCCGGCAGCAGTGAGGTGTGCATCTAGCTGTGGGTTTCTCAGTCCTAGCACGTCAGTCACTGCCAGGGCCTAAGTCATCACACAGGTCATTTTCCTACACCTTATGAAAGGTTTTCAAAAACCCTTCCTTTCTTGTCAGCTCTGTAATTTTCTGCACTTTTCTATGCACCATTCCCCCATGGCAAATGACTCCTGACTAAATAAGCACTAAAGCTGTCTCCAGCAAAACCGTCAGAATGGGCACCAGTGGAATTTTATTCAGCTCTACAGAGGAATACCAGAACAAGAGCACATTTCCTTTTCTAAGCAATAGGAATTCACCCTCTTTCTCTGAATAGAACACAAGCAAATGACACGTCTGATTTCCAGGCGAACTACACAACTGCATGTTACATTCTTGATGTTCTGACCACAGGCAACTGCCACACAGAGCACCCTAGACAAACATCCTCTTTGCACTGCTGAGAAAATACGAATGAAACACATTCCTATTCATGGAGTAAAAAAGCATTTTTACTCTGTGAGCAGGGCTGCAGTGGGATTTGGAGTATTATTCTTCAAAGATCACATATCTTTTTCTCTCACAGAACATTTTGCCCAAAAGAGTGAACATGATTCCCATTCTCCATGACAGTATTGCTTACTGAAAATCCTGGGATCAGAGATTTAATCAGAAAAACTGTGGCTTTTCTAAGACTATGAAATCAACCCCACATCCATGAATGTATACAGAACTATGAACAGTCCCAGATTTTCCTCTCCACAGAGAGGTACTCTACCACTAATTGGTGCAAAAAGTGCACATAAAATTAATCGAGTGATGGATTTCGCCATCAAAATCTATGCTTACACAACACCAGCAAAGATGATGTGATGCTTTTGAGTACTGAAGTGTAACAGATTAGAATAAATTTATCTCATGTATAAAAGTGCTTTTTTTCTTCCCCACTTAGTCTGTGCTGAGAAAGCTTGGGAGGTTAATCCTGACACATTCTGTTTTCATGCCTCATTCTTTCCAGTGCCAGTGTCACAGAGGAAAGAAAGTTATATGCACATCTGTGCACTTAATACTGTATATGTGCTGAAAACCTGAACCTACAAGTTAGATATTGCTTTTTCTGTATGTGCAAAATCATGATAGCCTGTCTGCTTACCTCTGCAAAGGCTAAGAACTATAAAACAAAAATAGTCATGAGAGCTGGCACAAAATATAAAAATCACAGTACCTCTGTAGGAGATTCAGTTGCGTTTGGCTCTGAGTTGTCCTTTCAAATACTAAATGTGAGTTCTTTATATAATTAGATTAGATCAAGTTAATTATCGGTGGCACGAAAAATACTTGGCTGAGTGATAACCTTCTTAATTAAAAGTCCACTTGGTACAAATTTAATGATTATTTCCCTAAGTACGAAGTTTAGAAGTGTTAATCTAATCCATAAAACTAAAGAAAGTAAAGAATATGCCTAGCTACAGTATGTATGCCATCCTATGAATAGTTAATCATAAACTGACACCTGCCGATGCTTTTTTTTTGCAACACATTACATAATCACAGGCCTGTTTCATTCTTTTTTTACAAAAGGGTGAAGGGACTGCATTTTCATTTTTACTCACAAGACTCGATTCTGAATGAAAAGGGAAGCTAGTGGCAGCTTCTATAGCTACGTAAGGTACAGCATGTGATTTACTAGGTTTGTCCAATTCAACAGTACCAGCTGGCAGCAACCATGAGCAATTGTAACATGCAGCACCACTTTAAGAGAGACATCTAACAACAGAACCAGGAGTCTGGATTCCATTAAGTGTACTTCATTGTTCTTGAAAACAAACTAGGCTTGACACTGTAATTGAATTCTCCCATGGTGCAGCAAAAAGAGAAGCAAACAAAAAACAACCTCAGAAACCACACACCAACCTGATTTCTTCTACCCTACCAAACACACATACAGCAGGTAAGTGTAGCTTGTCCAAGACAAGAACTTGAATGGTACTTCAGGCATGAGGAATTCCTGTTGTAGTTCACATTTTCAGTTTTTACTCTTTTGCCTCACTCATGGGACAGCTCCAAGTCCTGCTGATCTCCATTGCCTTGCTTTTACTAGGCTGTGATGTCACTATAGGACTTTGATGTTATCTGCACAAGAGGCATGAATGGTTCAAGCCAAATGAAGGAAAATGTAGTCCATTCTGGAAACACTCTCTTTCAGAAAGCATGTCGAGAGCTACAGTACTGTGTGTAACAGACATAGTCAATCTTAGCTTACACTATGTTATTATCCAGATCTGACTGGTGTTACCCAAGGGAAAACTCAAACAGAATGTCCTGTTCTTACACAAAAGAACAGACAGGTAGGACCTGTTTAAATTTCACTATTGCCGAGAAAAGATGTATCAGCCTTTTGTAACAGGTTTTCTTCTGGTGTAATAGAAATGCAGCAGTTGACATCCACTCACAGCCTGCCTGACCTCTGTCAGGATATCAGTCCATCTATTTTCCTGCTGTTCCTGCCCTCCACCTCTTCTGCACCCCTCCAACCTGGACTGATAGAACAAGATGCCAACTGAACAATGAGTGGTGGGTAAAAGTGGCTCAGTTAGGCTCAGCAGCATTGTGAGAATTGTGAGGGATTCCTGAGCAGAAGTCCAGTCAGGCATCACTGGGCCTCTGACAGTCGATGACGAATGTTAGTTCTGCTCCTGTGCACTTTGTCTCACGATCATGAAATTTTAGACAGCCTGCATTTCAGAATGATCCCATCATAACCCCTTATTGTTATGGAAAAATAAAAATATACTTAGTCAAAAACTAAAAGCTGCATGGACTTACAAAATCTTACTTGTGGTGAAATATTTGGATATTTTTCCTAGGCAAAGAAAGGTAGTACTTCCATTTTGTGGTGAAAAAAATCTTTTAACAAAAAACGCTAATGACAAACACCTGTCATACTAATTCTTTACTGAAAAATGTTATTGATTTGAGTAATTATCTTTGGGCAGCATAGAGATTAGAATCACTGCTTAATAGCTCTAGGGTCCTGGGTTTGGAGGATTTGTGTGGAGTATGCATGTTTGCAGAAATCTTCCTCTGGGAATTCAGGGTTCTCCCAAAGACATACTGGTAGGTTAATTGACTACACTAAATCGGCCATTCCACTCTGTCAGGGGTAATTCTGTGAAAATGCTGACTTAATAATAGCTGGGATAAAGTTCAACTGAAAAAGAGGCATTAGTTAATTATCTGTTAATTACCTTGGTGAACACATACAGAGGTGCTTTGTAATTTGCTATTACATGAATTCTTCCTACCTTTAGTTGGATGGGAGGGGAAGGTTTCAAAGCAACCTTTAAATTTAGCCAATGTTTATAGCAAATTCTCTGATGTACAATATAATGAAGGCGTCATCAGTTCATCAAGCTTCCATGTGTTTCATTATATCTTCTTCACATTGCTAGGTGTTTGAAATGGTGAATGTTATTGCAAACCAGTAGGACAACTGTTCTGCTATTCTGATTTTTATTACCATACTATAGTATTCTCACTCAAAGACAGGGAAAAAGAATTGCCTAAACCAAATCAGTGCTTCTTTTGTCCTGTAATACATTTCAGAGTAAGGATGTTCTGTTAGACCTAAAATGTATCAAAAGCCATAATAAAACTCCTGCAGAGTTCTTGCAGCTAGATCAAACTCAGAGGGCCTCAATAAATCAGAACACTTGTGGCTACTGATTTCTGACAAGGGAGCACATAAATTTAAGGAAGCTGAAGGTCTTAGCAAGGGGAGCTGTGTTTGTTCTCCATTAAATTATCAACATGTGTCAGAGCCAATGACAAAAGCTTTGTATTTTGTACTATATGCAAGTGCCAGAAACCAAGAGTAAATGACCTATTCCAGAGCTCATATTTCCATTCTACAGGTATATTAGTACCGTTAGGATGAATAGAGCAAGTACCATCAAGCAGATCAAAGAGGGTACTTTTAGACGTCTGGGACTAAAGGCATATTAAAGTTTTAAATTGAAAATTGCTTGAAGTTACAATTGTTTTCAGCTCAGGGCAACCAAAACAATTCAGGTTTAAGAAGAAACTGCATGAATTTGAGCCCTAACTCAAGAAAGCAGTATTTAATCTGATATTGAATACTGTTAAGGTAATATTTCACAAACATTTAATGTAACTGCATGACATTTACCAGGCTAATGTTTAAAATCCAATGGGTAATTACTATGGGTGGTTTTAAGAGGACACTAAAGTCACATTTCATAGCCATGAAATACACGCATTAACAAATAAAATTCATACAATCATAACACACATGTTCAAAAGCCTTGTAATGAATGGGTTATGTTGGGTTGACAGCAAAGAGATCAAAATGCTTTGCATGCCTTAAATCAATTAAGAGCATAAAAAGTTCAGATTAACTAATGGTTAGAGAATAGAAAAATGTAGGGAGATTTGGTAGGAATGTCTAAGGACAGATAATTAACAAATAGGAAGGCCTTGAAGTCTTCTCTTACACTGCACATAAAGATGCAATGGATTTCAGGAGTGCACAAAAATATTCCGATTTTGAAGTATAATCATGGCTGGTAGTTTTAATAAATAATGAAGGTGAAGATACATTTCTTATAAAACACATGTTAAAGCAACATTTTCTCTTCATTAGGCATTTACTTGTAGGAATGTGTGGTATAATTGATGATGCTTGAATTGTTCTTGGCTTGAAAGTCATTTGTTTGTTATACAGTAGGTGTCTAGGAGCTCACCATTAAGAGGCTGGGCCCAGCTTTTACTAGTGTCCTGTGCACAATGTTTTCTACTTCTGCCTACATATACCTATATGTTACATCTTGATTTGCTCTGTGCTCATCATTGATTCCCTAACAGCAGTGGAACTGGGAGTAGTTATTGCCTAAGTGGTGTAAATTAGTTGGTCCCACTATATTTTGTATTATGTAGCAAGTTAACCTCTCTGAAGATGCTACATATAATGATATAAAAATGATTTAGAGCAATGAGAATTATAAATATTAGTAAATAACTACTCATTAAAAATATTTTTTACTTATATACTCATTTTAACTTTAAACACTAGAATTGCTATATACGAAACAGTTAGATATTACATTTGTTTAATTTTTAAAACACTGTTACTGTCTGTAATTTTTACCACTTATATGTTAGCTGAAGTACTGCAGCTCTCGTGCCTTTGCTTCGAGATTCTACCTGTAAGGTTTTAAGTAAGAGATAGATGCTTTGTTTTCAGGTAGTGCAAACTAATACCTGCAGCCATTGTCTTTGGCTAATATCAACAGATTCAAACCATGTGTATCTCTCGAGAAAGACAGTCTATGTGAAGAACCACAAGACCATAAGAAAGCTTCAAATGAGTGGAGGCCATCCACACTTCCAGCCTGACCTCCTCATTTATGACTGTTCCCATGATCTTATAATCATATTTCCTCACTGAATGGAACAGCAAAGCATGAGATGGAGAGTTCTCTCCAGTAGTATGTTGACACCATACATGCCTGAAAATAGGCATTCCTGCCCCATCGTTGAAGACCCATCAAGAGTAATTAGCAAAAAACAAATTTGGGTGCTTTGAAAAAAAAAGCCTTGAGCTGATTCTCTCCCAAGGGAAACTGCATTATCAGTTTCATGTGCCATCTGTAATTTTCACTACCAACCTCTTCTTAAATGCATTTACTGATTAATTATGTATATCTCTGTTCGCCTGCCAGCCATCTGCTGACCTCCCTATAATAATCCCCCACTCTAGCAAAACAAAATATCAGCAAGGCTACACATCCGTAAAGTGCTTTTTTTTATTATTATTTTTGGATTGCTGAGCCATAAGGTTCAGGCTTTTTGACTGACTCTCACCAGGTCCCCCTTCCTGCGGTTAAGCTCTAGGCCCCGTTTGTTTTTTTCAGCCATGCCGCTGTTATCAAGGGCTAAAGGACTGCAGGCACCATGCAGCGAAAGTGAAAGAAAAGAGTGCATAGAAATAGATGTAACGCAGAGTCAGAAGTTTAAGCCACGAACTTGGAAAGGCTGCAAAGATCAGAGCAGTAAATCATCATAATAAAATAGACAGTACTCCAGCCCAGTATGGCCAGACAGTCTAATTTACCTGGCTCTAATTTTACTCTGCTAATGGAGCAGGCTCCTTTTTAACATGCATAGATTCTACCTTTCTCTTGATTTAGAGTAATACAAAATGTGTAGCATTGCTTACTGCCAAGGCTTTACACTGCTAAAACACTGGGGTCATTTAAGAAACAATTAGTTGAAGCCCCAAGGCCATTAATAGCAGTACATAGCCTTTCATTGGCTAGAGCGCATCATTTCATTCCTAATGTTTCATGTGTCCCTCTGAATGTCTCCCATCTCTTACTTAATTCAATCAGTGCTCTTCTGAGGACCGTCTGCCAGCTGTGGCACATGGATGATTTTTTTTTAGTTTGCACATAAGACACGCTCATGTTCACTCAGACACACAATCCCTCTCTCATACACAAGGGTATTCCGAGCCTGAATTCCATCCTCCCCTGGGAGTCTCCGCAGAAATCCAACCAGAATGATTTTATGTCACTTTGATCTTTCCTGAACTACGAAATCAGGAGGTGAAAGGCCAGTGCATTAGTGTTGTACATTAACCCACGGCAACTCCCTCCACCCATAATTATCCCCTTCTCTCGCCATGCTGGAGCAGGTGTCTCATCAGGCTACTCCTTAAATATTGTTCTGAAGAAAGCCACAGGATATCTATCTGTGCAGCAATTCATGTTTTCTGTGTTCATTTTTCACCCTGCACTGTGCTAAACTTTCTTAGTAAAAATTATTGAAGATCACTGGTATTCTGAACCAGATTTTGCTTTATTCATCTTTATTCATCATATTCAATTCATTTGATTGATACAAAGGTTTCATCTGTCAGTAATTTAAGCGACAGAGAATAGTGCTTGACATGTTGTAATATTTTCATAACAGCTTGGAATGTTTTTAAAGTAACCCATCATACTACTGTATGTCTGGTACTGCTTTTATTTCACAATAGTAGAAGAGACTTCTTGCTTTTTTATTTTGATTATGCAGCTTTTACACATGTGGGTCTTTTTTTCAAAGGTCTGCTCTGAATTTGCAAGGGACAGGATATAATTGAATGATACTCCTTTGATAATAAAGCCTTAACAAAGCGTATTCTGAATACGAATGCCATGTGCTTTTTGATGTTCTTGGAAGCAACATCATTTTTGTGTTCTGAAAGATAATTCTAAACGCTTATTATGCTGAGTAAGTTAAAGGGATATAAAAGAGCTTCACTCCATGATGAGACAAGACTATCTGCATATGATTCCTTTATCCTTTGATTCCACCTTAAAGTGAATCCTTAAGGGAACAGGCATACTAGGTTGTACATCTGAACATCCTCCTTAAAAAAGTCGGGAGAACAGGATCTATGTTTTTATTGCTGCATCGACAGTATGTTCAGTGCCCCATTAATGTCATGTCCTATAGCAAACATCCCCAAGTCTTCCTTTGTTATGCAATTTTATTACAGGCTGTCAAACATTTAGTTAATGCATCTCTGGCTTCTCCATTGAATTGAGTTGTACATGCTCTCCTTCATTGCATGTAATATCATAAAGTCTATTTTACAATGCATGAGCTAAAGTGAGATTTTGCATTAGAACACTGAAGCACATCTTGGTAAAATCAGGATTCAGAGTAGGAAGTGTGTATTTTGCAAAGGATGGTGGGTGTCTGGAGCAAGCTGTCTAGCCATGTTGTCAAAGCTGATTCCAGCAGATCTTTCCATAAATAATAAGGTGGATGAGATCCTCAGATCAATGAGCTACGGGTTCCAAGCAAGTAAGATAGGATTAACGGACTCCTCTTCTTTGCAACATTTTGTACTATGTGTATTTATAAGTCATAAAAGTTGGAAAACAAGATTGCTTGTTCTATAACACAATATTACAAACTCATTTACAAGTGGCACAACTGAAAACAAAGATTTAATAAATTGCAAACATTAAGTTGTTTTTTTTAAATGTTCATTTCTTAATTGTGTAAGTCACTTAAACAGACCCCTCCATGTTAAATTTATTATCTGGTTAAGATTGGGATTATAATCTATTTTACATATTTTATTGGAGATTTTTATTATCAGTTATTTAATGGAAATGTTATTCACATTAGTCTTCTAGGGTGTTTTATATTGACAGAATGCTCCATCTGCTGAAAAAGGAGTTTTATACTTATTTTCCACATTTTTGTGAAAATACTTCAAAATAATCTTCAAATTCACCTGAATATGTGCAGGCTAACAATTATTAGAAGGTCTTTGGATACTGAAATAACATGAATTGTTTATAAAGTAGCTTTTACGCAGCATGTAATTAATCTAACCAAGTCCTGCAAAGCACAATAAAATAAATTAGCAAGAATTCAGATAAGACACTGTACTTAACAGGCAGTCTGGGCACAGTGCAAGGGTTGCAAAACAAAAGAGTATTTCTGGGCATTTGAAAATGAATATATATTTTTAAAGGAATTCTATGAGTTAATGGACTGCATAGCTGGTTTCATTTGCCTAAAGCAATACTTTGCAGGCTTTGTTTCATATCAGAATATTTATGTTCAATCCATCTTTGCCAGATCTCTTTTTTTATTGCAAATAGAAAATGTATTTATTTCAAAGAGTACGGGACGTTGTGAATCAATAAACACGTTTTAAAAATAAGGCGATGTAGTTACGTATTTTGCAAATAAGAAAAGCATTCTAAAAATAGATTCTCATTCTCAGTAAACAAGCCGATCCACCTGGCGCTGCAAGCTTAAACAGCTCTCTGACCCGTGATTGGCTAAACCCCCCGAACAGTTCGGGCCGCGATTGGGTGAAGAGTGAGAATCGACACTCTGATTTGGTAAGTTCTGTGTGTACCGTGTGTGCTGTATGAGCACGCTGGATATACAGTAATTGGAAACATCCATTGGTTTCCAATTACTGATCAATCTAAGAGAAGTCGCACTGAGGTCAAAACTGGATAGCAGACAAAGAATGTCATGGCATCCACAGCGCGTTCATGACTCGATAGCATGTCACGATAGGATCATGATCACATCGCGACTGGCGCCATCACTCTCATGGCGACACTATCGCAACATTCCATATATCGCGATATGGCGTACCCCCGACAAAACGCCCACCCCGTGTCGTGACACGGAGTCCACATATCGAGATATGACAAACGCCCCTCCTTGCCACGCGCCCATGTCGCGACAGGAAGCCCGCATATCGTGATATGACATACCCCAGCAAAAGTGCCCCACCCCCATGTCGTGACATGGAAGCTCCTATATTGCCATATGACATGCCCAGACAAAACGCCCACCTCCCACGTCGCAACATGGAGTCCATATGTTACAATAGGACATACCCTGACAGGATATGCTGACCCCATGTTGCAACACAAAGTCCATATATCGTGACAGGTCCTGTCTGGGTATATCAGATCTCTTTTTTAATGTTTTTTTTGCTGGTCTTGATGTACTGCAAAATGTATATAATATAGCACAATCTCTCACAAATCAAGTATGATACAGAGTAAATAGTTTTATTAAGATCTTAAAAGAAAGAATAACAACCTTCCAGAGTTGATGAGGCACTGTACAACGGAAGTCAATGCCCGCACCGATCTCTATTATAATTAAATAAATTTTGTTCACATTTCACCACCAAAAAGCCTCAATCAGGACTTGAGTATAGATCTTTCACACCTACGCATTAATTGAGAATTTTATTTGTGCATTTCTTAGGACTGTGCATGAAAATATTAAAT
The DNA here is from genome assembly GCF_055471065.1 of Atractosteus spatula. Classification (NCBI taxonomy): domain Eukaryota; kingdom Metazoa; phylum Chordata; class Actinopteri; order Semionotiformes; family Lepisosteidae; genus Atractosteus; species Atractosteus spatula. The sequence continues at coordinate 4,588,558 of NC_142724.1, forward strand.
TTATTAATATTATTACATTAAAATTTCACAACAACTCTTTCCTGATATGTGTTGCAGTAGTCAAAACATAGCCCCACCACAAATAAAATGCTGTTTATTTAAGATGGCAGGCATGGATGCAATTACAAATGAAAGTCATCCCTGATGGACAACTTCAGCTTTAACAAGAGCCTGAAGGCTGGAAATTGAGGAAGTACAATTGGGTTTGAGAATGTGAGACACTTCATTACTCAAGCAGTAGAGGTTATCTGGGTCTTTCAAAAAGGATTCCCTGTCATCACTAAGCTACTAACTACTGAAAAAGGGAGATGTGCAGCCTCCTCTCTATCTCTGTTCGCAATGGTCTTGTCTTGTCACCTTTAAGAAATGCTGGTATAACAGGATAATTTTTAGAATAGAGAATATTAGAGGTTAGGGTCCTGGGCACTAGACTGAAAAGTTGTAGATTCACGTCCTTCTTGCAGGCACTGCTGTTGTACCTTTGTGTAGGTTACTTTATCACAACTGATTCAGTTCACCTGGGTGCTTTCAGTGGAACTGCTGATGATGTGGGGTCTATCTTTCAATGCAGGAGGGAGTTATGCATTTTCAGGCAACTAACCACAGCAGAAACTGGCAAAAACTCCAGTCTGATGGGTCTTACAAGGCTGGGATGCTAAATCTGTGCAAATGGACTTGAATCACAATTTTCACAGGAAATATTGTGTGATACTCTGATAACAGATAGCTTAACAACATTTATTCACTTAGCTACATACAGTAAGTTGGACATTTATTCACTTAGCTTCATAAGTCTGAACAGCACCTACAAAACGTACAAAATGCGTTGTTGAGCTTTACAGTTTTTGCTACTAAAAATGTGTCAATCGAGTATATGAGGTCAGAGATGCAAAACGCAGAAGCCCCTCTCTGTTGTTTAAAGAATGGGCCCACGTCTTACGAGCTTTCAGCTTGACACAGACACTGGTGGTCTTGATTGTGTTTCCAAGGCTGCCAGCGCCTGCCAACCAGTTCTAATGCCATCCCTGGAGAAAGGATGTTTCCCTTTTCGTCTTGTTTACCGAAATGCTATTGTGAATTGAGCAGAAAAGCTTGCAACTCCTGTGCTCCTTGCACACTACTAATGTAATCCGAGACTTCGAACACAAGACAGCATTTGTAACCCTACAGTTTGTGTTAATTCATAAAAACAGGATCCAAATCTGCTCCGGATCTAGTAGCCTTCAGCATCTATTTTTAGCAGGTTAATGGCTTTTTCCTTTTTATTCTAATCAGTACGGAGGCTTCCGCTCTCCTGTTCCCGGCTCGGGAGCAAGACTATGAATTGGAAAGCAGAAGGTTTTGGAGGAGACAATCGTTCAGCTTGTCCTCGTGCCAGAGCCGGGGGCAGCAGAGCGAGACTGACTTGACCATTCATCCCAGCGTGCAAACAAATGGCCACCGCAAAGGCAAGGGAGATCGAGAAAATAAACGCCATGGAATACTCAAAATCCCATTTTCTTTTTCTCTCCAGCACCCTGCCATCGCATGTGGTGGGCAGGAAAAATACCTTTCCACCTCTCTGACGTAAACTCGATCTAACATTGGCATGTGCCCATCAGTTTGCTCTTCCTTATTACCTCTCATAGGAATCAGCACAAATACTGCTGTGCAATTTCAAAACACACACACACACTCACACTCACACACACACACGCAGACTCACTGATGGAAGCCCAGCTTGCACGTATGCATCCGCATTAGAAACAACGATTTTTAATGCACAGTTTTAATTCTCCAAAGACACATTCAGCAAAATGACATGCGAGCTGAGAGCTCGTAGACATTTACAGTGCATCTCCAAGACCTAGTTGCTCTCCCTCATAAAAAAATCAGAACAAATTACATCAAAGTATCTTTTAAATGCATTTTCTACTCCAATGCCCACTATCAAACCTTTTTTAAAATGTATTCTCATTGTCATTTTTTTCATTGAAAAGAAGCAGATTGGCATTCAAACTGCGTCTCCTGTCTAAGCAGGCGGTGCTCACCTTAAATAACCAGGTGTTTTTCCTGTGGCATGTATTTTCCCTCAGATCTTCTGAGCTAGACGCAGATTCAGTGACCTCATCAGTGAAGACAAGTACACTAAGTGGTTCTGTTGTTCATAAGCATGTGTGGAGTAGTCATTTCATAAACTATGAAAAATGTATAAGACGTAATAAAACACCTGTGTAAAATCTGAATAGTGGTGATTTCACAGACAGCTTCTACTAGACAAATGTTACATATTTGTACAAATTGTAGAATGGTTAAATGTTGTGTTCAAAGATTTTCCACAGCAATACAATTATAGGAATACTCTGCAAATGGAACATAATCCTTTGCTTAGCCTCAGAGCAGGAAAATCTCAAGCATTAGCAAGTACATAAAACACACATATCACATACAGTATATGTGTGTAGAATAAATCTTCTACAGCTTTTTTCGTACTCACAATGAACAAAACCATGATGAACCATGATGAACAGTTTTAACAAAAGTTGAAATGCATAGTCTTACATGCGAGACTGGCGTCTTGTCCAGGTTGTATCCTGCCTTGTGCCTGTTGCTTGCCAGGATATGCTCTGGCTCCCCCTCAGCTCCAAATTGGTTTAGGAAGTTAGGATATAGGATATATACAGTATATCCTATACATATCCTATGTAAATAGGATATGGGATATAGAAGTTAGGATGGATAAAATGTTTATGATAAAGGGACATGATAAAAAATCTGTACACACGTTGATTGTGTCACCAAAACTCACATAATTCATAGGCTTTGTTAAGAGCTAAAGGTTTAACTTAGGTAGGACTACCCTTTCAACATGCTGTGGAACAGGCACTGAGACATAAAACTGAAGAAAACCCTCTTGTTGCACAGCAAAGCCACAGGGAAACTACATGATTCTAGTGATCGTATTGGCTGCAGCAGGTAGACACTTGCTAAAATGCTCTCAGCAGACTGCTCTTCCTGCATCGCACTAAATTCATGATGCTAAATTTCAAAGCACAGATGGAAAAGTAGTACTTTGTACTCCATAACCTCAGGAAAAAAACAACAGATAACATAATCATACTTATCTAATGTGCCAGTAAACAGCGTCGTTAGAAGCAGAAAGCACCCTTCCATTCTCATCAACACATAAAAAACATTTCCAAAATCACAGGTAATCTCTTAACTAGCTTTCACTGTTGTGCAGTTGAGCCTTATAGCATTGCTGTAATTCCAATCAGTCATTACCGGCATTTCCTTTGATGACTCCCAGTTAATAGAAAGTGGTTGCACAGTCATTCAAGGGGTCGTACTGTAGGTTTAACTTGCCAGTCAAAGGTCACTTTAACTTCTTTTGCATGGAAGCTTTTCACTGTCCACTGCGTGGGCTGTTTGAGTATCAGTGAGTGTCATTCTCTGTAAAGAAATGCTTTGACTGCAAATATTTGGATGAAAACAAAGCCATACAGTGTGCACATATACACACACTTAAGATCATATATAAAAATCTATTTTTAATAGTTTTTCTATTGACATTTAGAAATTGCAATAAAATGGCAACTCTTAAATACATAAATGTATTATAAAATATTATATCTATAAAAATGACTTCATGAATCTGCGTAATTGACTATTTTCTGTGCTACATTGCCTAAGTTTCTTTATAGAATTTCTTCAAAATCAAGAATCCTACAGTGTATAAAGAACTGAGAATGGTTAAAGTAGTTTATGTCTGCTATAAAACAATAAAGTGTCAGGCGCATCAGTTGTATCTCAGCTTGTTAACGAAGGAGTTATTATCTTGTCAAATTTCATCTCTAGGGCTCTTTTTTCAAAAAAGCCTTCCTTCTTTGATTTAGAAGTTACTTTACTAAGTGACTTTATGCATTAATTAAAGCTAGATTCTTGGACACTTGGGTACTAAGTAGGTGCAGATTGTGCCTAAAATCAATCAAGGCACTTCTTCTGCACTCAAACAATAGTGGGCGTTTCTAACAAGGCATCAGAGCATGATGTAACTGCATGCTGTTCAGTGATCCTTCAAGAGCCTGTAACATGAAATCTCTGGATCGATAGACTGCTAGGAATCAGGCTCACATCATTTGACTGAAGGGCTTCCTCTCATACTTTAGCTTTCTCGGATTCAAAGTTAAACCTATGGTATAGCTTTCACTATGCTATTTTTGTGAGAATGCAACATTAACATTTTATCCCATCCTTATACTTTACTCTCCTTTTCTTTGCTATAAAATATCACAAGATTCAAAGCCTATGAAACATTACAAATGGTTGCTTAATTGACTTAGGTTATGTAAAATTAAATACAAGAGGAGTACACAGGAAAACCAAAGATTTTGTGTATGGCTCATTAGTACTTCCCTAGTTTTACAAAAGGGAGGAATTTTTCACACAGCTCAGCTGCACATGGGCAAGCACGTGAGACAGCAGACACTTGCATTAAAGTACTCGAGCTGCTCCAGTTCCTTTGTGGCACAGTCATGTGCTACCTGCGCTAATCATCTAATTATGCCTTGAAAGAGTGATTTTGGCAATTCTTAATATAGCTCTCTCAAACCCACAGCTAATAAGGAAGAATAAATGTGATTTTAATAGATCATTTATAGATCATTTGCTTCACTTTTCAGCAAATGATGGAGCTGCAGCAGATGTAATGAGGTTTTCCTGTGAGCAACCAGAGACCCTCAGGACTCAGTGAGTATGTTTTCATGGACTTTCTTGTTTACTTCACAGGAAGAGGAGTACAAATAAATGAGTGTAAGACAGCTAAAGAAGAAGGATGACAGCCAGGCAGCATATGGTTGTTAAAAAGAGCAATAGATTTGATAGAGAAATTGTTCCTGAGAGTTCTGGATTAGGTCAGATGTCTTTCTGGTACTCCAACACTTTCATGCAACATCTCCCATCTGTCCTTTGTAGTTTTTTTTACTATTGGAGTCTGCACTGTTATTTGCCATTGCAATTACAACTTTTAGCCGGTATCACATCTTAAAAAGATTCACTTGGCCTGGCTGTAAGAAATCCATTGGGAAGCATTTCTGTGTTCTGTGCTTGAAGGTCTACCAACCAGGTTTATGGACATAAGCTTCCTCCACATCACCTTCTTAGAATAAAAATGTACATATTTTGTTACAAAGATGTGTCTGCTGGATTATTTCAGCAATATGTCAAATAATTGAACCAGAAGTAGCAAAAAGTCAATCACATGCAACACACAAACATTCCCCTTTTTTAATATGGCTATGCTCTTAAATTCTCCATACATTTATGTGAGTCACTTTGAAACCCCTGAACTGCTGTAAGAGCAGACAGACTACTTCAGCTAAACCACAGCTTTCCTTTGCATTCTGAACACAGACAGGAGATCGAACAACATCTGACTTCCTGATACCTAATATACCAATACCATCAGGCAGTTTTACCCTGTTGCCAAAAAAGTACAAGAAAAACAAAACATCAGTGCTTTCAAAATAAATTAAATTATCAACTTTATAGTTTAAATGTCTTGTGTGGGCTGTTCGTCAGCCAGAGATATCCTGTATATATCGTATACAATACATAATGTGTCTGATGGTTAGATAGACAGGCCTTGATGAATGTCAGTAAAAGTGTCCATGACAGATTCTTGCTGATCTAGTCTTTACAGTGTGGATTTTCATATTAATAAAAAACACAAATGACCAACAGCACGCTTGTGGAAAATTTCAGGAGGGTGTAGTTTACACGTAACAAAATTTTCTGCACAGCAACACACCCCAGGGCACATGTTTATGATAGTAACGTTAAAATTTTCCCAGAAAAAACAACAACCGAAAAGCACCTAAACAGACTAACATGAATACTAATATATATCTGATCAAATGAACGTGTTGAGTTTTTGGAAGAAACCACATCTAAATCTGTCATAGAAATCCCATTTTTAATGTGATACATTCAGCAATTCTGTAACTGAAACCGCACATTAATAATGGAAGGAACTATTACTTCAAAAGAGTCTGCCCCACTTCAGTGATTCAATAACAGAGGCAACAACTGTTGTGAACCATCCAGCATGTGCCTGTCCTACTTGACAACACCTTCCTTCTGCTTTTTTATTTCTCAGTAAAAACAGTAGTCAACAAAATAAACCTGTCTCACAGAAACAGCGCCAGCTTTTATTGCCTTGCGATAGCCTGAAGGAAAATGATTGGCAAAATGTCTTTGAGTAAGGAAGGCTCTAATCTCAAAGTAACCACAGTATTAACAAACACAACTTTAACTTAGCCTTATCCACAGCACGTCCTACCAAGCTGGCAAAATGGGTGAGGTGTTAAATGTCGGAAAGCAGTCAAAAAAATAACTAACTTTCAATGATTAAAAAGCCCAGGTCAATATTTGATTGGAAGCCCATTTTTGTGCTTCTACATCCAGTTAAACCTGAATCGGCATTTCTCATCCTCAAAAAGTATCATCTAACTGAGTCGGGAGACAGCAGTAGTTGTTTGCCCTACAGTGCTAAGAGCGACAGATGCCAGAGGTCAGTATAGGGTGCACCTTCCAATATGGTCCTGTGGAAATAAATCTGGAAAAGCCAAATAGGCAGTTTTAATCCCTTTGCACTCCATCTTGTATACAGTACATGAGTAATAGCGGCATTCCATTTAAATATAAAATAGCAGAAAGGAGAGCAAAGGGCCAGCATTAGCCACAACTTACACAATGTCCTAGTTGTTTGTGTTTGTGTGTCGCACGACATGTACAGTTAAATAAAAATGAGACATAACAATTAAAATCTACAGTTTCTAATATACAGTATCCTGATACACTATGATATTTAAACAAAACAATAGTTCTGCAAAAATTAACCAGAATTGAAAAATGTGTTTTACAAAAAACAAAGGAGCAAACTTCAGACAACAATCTAGCTCTCGTCTAGGTCAAAATGAATCTGAATTTGAAGTTATGGCATGATTTGTTTCGGAGTGTTAACATTTCTATGGATTTATTTTGTTGATACCTTATCAAGTGCAATCAAAGAGGTGATGCAGGTGGGAAAAAATGAGTCACAATTTCCTGCAGCATAAAAAATGGATCGGAAACATTCATATAAAACGTTGCAATTTTTTTCTTAAAGGAGCAAACAGAGCTCTTTTTTATTTTCTGTCCTCAATAATAAAAATGAGTCATTTATATTCAAGGACTATTTGACATTTCATAATGGGTTGGTTCTAGCTTTGTGACATTTAAAGGCGTTTTCCTGTTTTGAGTGAGGAAAAAAAATCTAGTTTTAGGTTTACTAGCTTGGTGAATTATGTAGACCTGCTTCATACAGTATTTCTCCAAACACACAGAATTCACTTACAAAGACTAAAATCCTGTTTTTCCCATACAACATTCTCAAGGCAAACATTCTGCAATGGATGTGTCATGTTTTCCTTTATCTCAGGCAACAGTTCTTAGCAGGTTAAAGACGCTTATGTTCATATCATTGTTTAACTTCCTCTAAAGCTTGTTTCTTCTTACAAAACATTCTGTTCAAAAATTTCTTTTGAGAAGAAAGACGGGTCTTTCAGAATCTGCCCTTATTTAAATATTCCAAACAAATTTACTGTTAATCAAAGAACAAATTGAATAGCCACTAGTATTTACAACAAAATGATGTCTGAATGTTTGATGCTGACAGATGTGATTTCTAAAATTCACTTGCATTACATCTCCTAAGCTTAGGGTTAAACATTATTAAAGACCCATGTACAGTATACATCTGCACAATAACATAGCTAATGCACTTTTTGGAATTCTTACAATAAAATAGTATATAATGTCAACAGAAAGTCACTTGGCTTTCTGAATTTCAGAAATCTAAAAACAACTGTGTGTAACACTGTGAAACAGGAAAATTTCTTTAGAAATGTTCTATGGTGATACAGACTGAGTAGTGTGAAACAGCCTCATTCATCTCATTTTAAGTTTTAAACGGGAAAAGAAAAACAGAAATCACATTACAGATATAGGGGAAGCAGTGTTGTAGTATTCTTCCCAGCTGGAAGGATGTGAATTCTGTACTTTCTACAGTTGCTCCAGTAAACAGGTAAACGCATTGCTGGAGGTAACCCTGTGATTGAACAGAATCTCAGCCAGGGGGGGTCACGTCCTCCCTGTGTTTGCTTAACACTACAGACCCTGGGAGAGGCTCTAGTTTGATGAGCCTCAGGGCTGAAATGTGGACTTTGCCTACTGCTCATTACAAGTATTCTGACATGTTGCCAGTCAGAAAGAAAGAGTATATTCACAGCTGAACAGAAATGTGTAACATAAAAACATGCATGAGTGTCCTGCCATCCTACTTCAGCTCTCGATCATACTTCTTACTTCAGTGCATTTCGTGACAAATCTCTGTGGTACTGATCAGTCAGATTGTATATTACACTACAAAGGGATGAAGCTAATTTTGATAATTCTAATAAATTAACTTGGGTACTACTTATGAAGGCACCATACTCCCCTCCCCTGACAAGAATGAACCTTTATGATGCGGGATTTTACAAGAAAGAAATATTTAAAACTGCTAAGCTTCAGTTGGCTTTATTTGTCCTCCATATTTTCAGTACATTTAAAAATGTAGTCTACAGATAGCCCTGTGCTGTAAAGGCTTTTAATCATACTTTAATCTGAGTTTTAAGGTTTTTATATCCTAAGATGCAACTGTAATCATTTAGAAGCTTCTTCATTTACATAGGGGTTCTTACCATTTTATAAAATACTCTGGCAAACTAGTGTATACCAAAGATGTCATAAAACATCTGTCTTCAGTTTGTAATTTGTCTGCATTTAGTATTTATTTTTCCGGCTTGCTTTGACCTCAGGAACAGATATTTGAAGCACTTAACATCTTTTAAAAATGTTAACATTTCAAAAAACTGTTTTGTTCCCTTATTTTCAGAACTTTCTTATAATAAACTTAGCAAACAAAATGTCTGTTTTGTTTTTCAAAATTCAGCTACTGAAATAATAAACCATGTGGTCTTGTTTGTATAGAAATAAGATCATATTAAAGAAATTATAAAAATACAGAAGACATGTGACCTCTTTCTGGGTCCATAAGGAACACAACCACAGTGAGAAAAAGTCACTTTGATGCAATTAATGACATTATGGCAGGAAATATCACACCCCCTCCTACTTAAGAGGAGGATGCCAGATTCTTAGAGGCTTTGTATAAATAATTAAAAAGGCAATAAGGACCAAAAATACTTAAATACATCCAATGTAACAATAGCTGTTTTTCAATACGTCTGAGGGATTTCCAGACTCACTTTGCCAACAAAATAAATAGGAATTTGATATCATTTCTCAATATGGATTATAGTCTGCCATTTCTTATCTGACATTCTTTCTTCCTGGGGGAGGGAAGGCTAAGCTAATAGAATTATAAGTAAACTGTGCAAAAATATAGACAATGACAAGTTCCTCAACATTAAAAATTCCATTACTAACATTTGTAGATGACAATGGATTATATGATTTATTAGAAAAAAATATATAATATATTTTGTATAAAGAAGATCCTGATCACTTCCATTGACATAAATCTTATAGATTTTTTTAAAAAAGCTCCTGAATTATTATAACTTAAACCAGGCATATTCATTTAACTGCTTAACATACTGTAGGAGCAGTGGCAAATAAGATTTTAAAACACAAATGCCATGTGAGTTTGACTGTGGGCCAAAGCATGCATCTCTATTTGCAGGCTGATTCACTTTTTTCACACTTCGCCATACAAAACACATACTTTCCAATCGCTGCCTACTCCCCATTTGAAAACTAGAGATGTACTGTATAGTTTTGGAAAATAAAGTTGTAGTTAACACCTTCAGCAGTCACTCAAAATATAATTTCATGCTCATTAAAAAGACAAAGTGGGTGAAAAACTAACAAAGAAGACAGAATTAATGAGTGGGTCAATTAATTTGAAGAAGTTTAAAAAAACATTGAAACCAAAAAAATGGCGATGTATTTACAGTAACTGTCCCACTGCCTCGTTTTCCCTGATGATATTTCTTTCACTTTATGTCAAACTAGAACCACAAATCTTTGTATAAATACAAGGCTGTCGGTTCTGAAGATGAGTTGACGATTCCTTGATTAGGACTACTGCCCAAAGATTCGTGTTCGAGTTCAGGATTCCTGTTCTCAGCAATGATGCACTGCCTTGGGAAGCTTAGGTTTTTATTCGCGTTTTTAATCTCGTACACTGTAACTCTGCATTAAACATTCATAGGCTGGCTGGCAGCGCAAGAACAACATCGCGTAAATCCCCTACAAGGTGCTTTATTGTTTTTTAAATGTATTAAACACGCGTTACGTCTGCGATTCCCAGACCGGTTAGAATTTTCCCAGACCATAAGAAAGCCGCCTCACGTCAAAAGTCCCCTTTTCGACATACAAATGTCTAACACACAGCTGTCGGCGCTCAGAAGAAATGTGAGGAACAGATGCAGGGGGAGGCACTTGTGGGCGATAACTTTAAGTATCTGTGCACTGACAACAGGGCGTAAAAGCCCGGCTACCACTTTTCTGAGCAAGTGGTTCTCCACGTCAACAAAATAAGCGACAACTGGTGAAATAAACGACAATACCGATCCCAAGAAGTGAAACCATCCCTCGGATGGAGTTGCATTCCCGTTTATGATATCTATACTGCACAGTACATCTACAATCACTCGCAAGTAATAGAAGATGTTGTTTGCTTCATTATGTATGTTTCAACAATGCTTCTCGTCCTACCTCCAGACTTGTCCCAGTTGCAGGATGTGGATGATGGACTGAAAGAGCCACATACAGATCCTGCAGCACCTCTGGGTACCGCTCCGGCTGCCGGATGAGGGAAGTGCCCTCGCTCCGGTAGCGCAGCCGGCGCCTCGCTGGTCGCTGCCCTTGGTGCTGAAATTAAAATCTCCGCCCGATGCCGATGCGGCGGCGGCGGCTGCGCTCACGGCAGCTGCTCCGCTGCTATTGCTGTTATCCGAGTAATCGTAGACGAACCACCTGAAACTTAACACCTGAACCACCACGGAAGGCACCACCACGAAAACGAGCGTCAGCCCGAACCACCAGTAGTCCCGCTTCAGGTAGTAGTCCACCGCCAGCCACAGGTCGGTGGCCCCGTCCGAGAAGAAGACCAAGAGGGCACAGAGAACCCAGCAGCAGTCCAGCAGGGAGTAGCTCTTCCCGGCATGGCGGTATAGGTGTGGACGGTGCTCCGGGCTCGCCAGAGTCCGAGATGGATTTTCATTCTGCACAGACACGGCTGCTCCATCAGATTTAGCGGCCATGTTTGTTGTAGAGAAAAAAAAAAGAGCGAGAGAGAGCAAGAGGGAGAGCGAGAGAGGGAGAGACTTCCGGATTAGACTGGGAGTTTTTTGAATAAAAATATTGTTTTATTCATTTATTTAATCTGCACATGTCGCGTGAATAACAAAAGGTGATATCTGTCCAGACTCGAGGCTTCCGGATTGATATGAACCGTGCTTCCTTTCTCAGCGCGAGTCGACTCGCTGCCGCTGCTGCTGGCTCGTGTAACCTGTGCTGGTTGTCATGGAAAGGGATGGTTTCGCTCATTAGCATAGAGACCAAACCTCTAGTAATATGATATTGATTAGGAAATTCATCCATTTATTCATGCTGCTTCGCTGGTACTTGTTTGGTCTGTGGCGATTGGAGCATTTGCTTTCGGCTCTGCAAAAAATTGACTTTTCTCCGTATACGGAGTGTTAACATCGCGTGTTTAAAACGTTTCATTTTTGCATTAAAGATCTATATGGCAATGCATTATGATAATATGCAATGATGCAAAGTCTTCATTTTGGTGGGTTTTTGTTTTTCTTGCACACCAGTTTAATCCCTGGATGTATTTCTTAAAATGTTTGGCACTAATACAGTATATGTTTTTGACAAATAAAACGATGTAATTTTGCGTTCATGTGCATTGCATATACACACCTATTGCTAAGGAGAGGTTGCACTATGCTTTTACTCTTTGCTAAGGCTTGAAATCTCCTCAACTTCTTTGCTACTAATGCCTTGTGTTGATTGTTAAATGGTTTCATAAAATAAGTGCAGATCCCAACTCCAGTAATATCATATTGATTAAAGGCAGCTGCATCTCATGTCGCCCATGATGTCCTTTACGCTTAATAATCTCTCTGAAACTCCTCTTCAAACGCATCATTGAGAAGTAATCCAATTGTCATGGTATGAGCTGTAAAGTGAACCATGTGGGCTAAGACCCACCCTTGATATTGTCATAAAAGAGGATTCATGGCAGTATTTAGAACCCTTTGTCTCCGTGATCAGGTTTTTGGGATAAGGACCAACATTTCTAGATCATAATATTACCATATGAGAATTTTTAAAAAAGTATACAAAAACAAGCTTATCAACTTATTTTTTAAATAGTAATATGAATTTAAAAAGGATTGCATTGTTGTTTTGATTGCCAGTTTCTTAATTGCTTAATATACAATTATCTTAAATGTTCAAAATCCCCAATTAGATTTTAATTGAATTTCTTTTTAATTTGGACAAAGAAAAGCCTTTTGTTAATTCTTCAAAGGTCAAATTCTAGCTTCTTAAAATTGGCATATGCATAAGCTACAGTATAAGCTCTTCAAATCTAGTTTAAATAAACCCTAATATATGTTGCTTTAGAAATTTGTCTAAGATGAATAGCTTTACTAAAATAGTAAATAGTACTTGTTAGTCGGAGATTTAGATGAATCACTTTATCATACCAAGGTTTACTACTATTAGAATTCTAATCATTATTGAAATCATTATTGACAACAAATGATGTGACTGAATTATTTTCCAGATAAGTTGGTCATGCACAACAATAAGTGTACCAAGAACATATAAAAAAAACCCCAATTAAAAAAACAATCTATCACAAAGGCAGGAACAGTTGTGGAGTTTAACTGGGTCACCCATGTCCTTAAACATAAAACAGTATTCAAATCTGTTAGAAATGAAAGTAAATGAAATCTGATAAAAGCCCTCTTACTGACTTTATTTTATATGTAACCTTACAGATGTGGAGTACTGCTGTACAGCACAGACTCAGCTAGTCTTTTTTTCCAAAAGAGCAGACATCACTCAATGTTACTCCACCGCAACTCAGCTGTTTTTTTATTTTCTAACACTGTAAAATCACAGATGAAGGGCTTTTTTCCCTTAGTCTCCCACTTCTGGGTTCTTGTTTTCTATGTTTCATGGTTGCTGCTGTTCTTTTGAGGCACCTATCAAGCAGTCATCACTTAGTGTCTCCTACAAAAAAAGTGTTCCTGTGTTTCATTTGTCTCACATTCCTTAGCTGGTTTCTTTTCTTACTGTTCTTCTTCTAGCTCCACCAAAAGACCCTCCTCCCCTACCGGAGTCTGCTTTTTTACATCACTTTGACAGTTGATCTCCTAAGAACATGAGGTAAGGGATGAATTTCCATGACTGTTTAAGTGATTCTCAGCAGTGTTCCTACAATGCATCGGGCTTGATTCAGCTTCTGGGGTTTCAGCTCCTTTTCTGAGCTCTGATTTCCTTATATTAATATCAAATTGTCATTATTTCAGAAGGTTCCACATCAGCCTGGACAACTGCAAAGCACTTTAAATTTTGTCTCCATGATTATCTTCTCCTCCAGCTGCTCCACTAAAATGTACAACAATGACATAACAAACAGTGAATAACAAACCACACTTGGAGGATATAATAGATCACTTAACTCTGAATTGAGATGCTTTGTTTTATGATGCATTTTCGATTCAAGTGTTAAAATGTCTTTGCTTTTTTGCTGCACGTTTGTCATGCAAGTCTTAAAATCTAATTTTGTTTAGATTTGAATAAAAGAACAAAACTGTTTGAAGCTATAGTCTAGTGTATATGTACAGTTTGTGTGTGTCTGTGGGTATACTGTATATTCATGTCTATGTGGGATGTGCTTTCAAACTAACAAAACAAGTAATGTATTCTTAAATATTCAGAACCTCAGAACTTACAAATGTCCCTTGTAACTAAAGAATAACGACTGTGGATTGAAATCCTTCCCTTCTTCTAGATGTGTTTCTCTTTGATCTGCTAGGATAAAATAGACAGGAGCATGTAACTGTTAATACCAAGGGCATTGTCAATGTGCATGTTAGCATAAGGAGTCTAGCACAATGCTGCAGATGGTATTACTTTTTGTTCATAATCTCAGCTATCACCTGGAATGCCTGACAATATTGCAATATCTACAGCATGAATGTTTCATATATACAGTATATACACAAGAAATCACATAATGAAAGGTGGAGGTTAGACCACCTTTTATTAAAAATAATAACACCCCTGCTTCAAATGATTTACTGCAGAGTTAAAATTTGCACTTTTAGAGGCTTGCTTAAAAGGTAGTAATGGTGAGTTTTAATTCAACTCTAGTTAAAACTGGTCAGCTAGCACCGTGTTGGCAGATCCTGCCAATGATTAAAATCTCCTTTTAATCTCAGATTGAATTGATGGATTTTTGATTTTTTGCCAGTCCTAGCAAACAAAGAATAAAACCATTATTCAGCTAGTATATCTCCTTTTGAGATATACTCAAAAAGATATAGTCTTAAGGGACTAATGAAGATATACAACTATAAAAATCACTTTCTGTTCAGAATAATGTACAAGTACAGTCAACATCAATAAATTTAGGGATATTTAAAAATATATAAAGGCTTCTGGCTATGATTGAATGTTTATCTATTAAAATTAAAAACACCCATTACCATAATATGAAACATAGAAAAAACTGGGATAGGGTTTCTCACAGTTCAGAAACAAGCGAAATAAACAGAAAACGGTTGTGTTGTGAGATCAGACTTGTATAACCTAAAAAGCAATTACTCTCTCTCACAGTATGCTTAAAGAGGCCATTCTACAGTGTCTGTAAATTTGCCTTAGTCATATTCCATTTTCTTGTGTCTCAGGCTCAGGAGCAATCCTCAAGTGAAAGCTTTTTTTCCAGAAGCATTCTGTTCACTGGGAATGTTACCGAACAGATTCACAATATTTCCCCGGGAATTTAAGATGAATAGTCAGAGTAACATTATACAGTATGTGCCACTTGTTTGAATTATTGAATTGTAAAACAAACTACACTAGACTATCAGGTAAAAAACTAAGACATAGCCCTCCCCTTTTCAAGAACCGAGTTCAGGCTTAAAAGCATTGCAATACCATCCAATTCATTGTAAGATTCCAGCATGGCAGCCTTGTACTGCATTGTCAGCAAAATAAAAGGCACTTATGCTTTATTGAACTGATCCTAAAACAAGGGCTTCTGCCCAATAAGCTAAGCTTTATTTCTAAGAATCTCTTAGAAACAGTGAATGCACTGATGTGATATAATGAACTTATTAAAAATATTACAGTGCATGGACTAGAATAGCAGACACCCCGGTCCTGTGAAGTAGACATAAAAGATGTTGACATCTCCCTAGGATATTCCGCGATGTAATGTTAGATAAAAAAGTTTGAGTTACTTTTTGTAATTGACTGAGTAATCGTATAATCTGTATAAAATATACACACATTTCTTAGCAGCCTATGTTTAGAACTTTGACAGAATGTGTGCATCAACAAATGTCTATAGTATACAAAAATGTCTCTTCAATATAAATTACATTACTTTTTAACATTGGGGGTCATCTTTAAAAATAAATTCTGCATAACCTGTGTTTGTCTTTAATGAAATTTAACAACCATACAAAGAGTTTCCATTTTTTTTTTAAGATGATCATGGCTCACTTTATTTACACGACATAGTTATAATAAAATCTAGAATAAGTCTGCTGAAGAATAAAACACTCCAAAAAGAGAAGTGATACAAGAAAGAAAATCCTGATGCTATTGCCTGACATTATGACAGTATGAAGAATGTACTCCATATTTTCTACCTCTCCGTAATACAATGCCAGTAAACTGAAACTGGCAAACAAATTTATGCAAATAATCTCTAGAATACACATGTAGGAGTAAAGTGGGATGAAATATTGACTTTATAGATTACAAGTGGGAACAAGTCATTGAAGCACTGTGTACTAAATCTTTGATAGGGGGTAGTGGTTAGGGCTTTGGACTTATATGTAGAGCTAAAAGGCTCTGTGTTCAAATCCCATATGGGGCACTGCTATTGTATGCACCTTTGAGCAAGGTACTTCACTCAAAGTGCTTCAGTAAAATGCCAGGCTATACAAATGGGCACAGCTGTAAGTGGCTTAGGATAAAGGCATCAGCCAAATTAATCATTTACAGTAACACCCCAGACCACTGGTATGTAAAATTCTTTGATGATGTTCTCCATTTTACATTTAGGCATAAAAGGAATTAAAGATATTTCATCTAATGTATGTGTAAATACCATACACTGTATTTAATTCAAAGGGCATTTAAAAACCATATGTTTTATAGAAACAAAGTATATGCAAAGTTACTGCACTTTTAAGGTAACAAAGCACATTTTCTTCCATTGGTCAAATGCAAGATGGCAGCTTGTAATAGCTAGATTAAATTAATGTTGGGCTGGATTTTTGTGTTCTCATTGATTTATTATTCTGAAAAATTGAAGATGTGCTGCCTGAGCCATGTCACTACCTATTTGTAATCGGACTGTTACAGTAAGGATTAGCCTAGCTAGTGCTCCTTTGGCTTTCTGCTAACTACTCATTTGTTTACCTGACATTTTTATCCAAAGCAACCCGTTATACCGTACCATATATTGTACTCATTTATACTGTACAGCTGGGGTTTTTATTGAATACATTTGAGTAAAGCATCTTGCTCAAAACAGACAACAGTCAGACCAGGAATGTGAGTTCAAGCCTCTCAGGTTCCCCCTTTTCCAGTCGGGAACCCTACCCACTGCCCCACAGTGTTGCCAGCTGAGGCGTGGCCCCTCACTTGCCACGGGCATGCAGGTATGCAAATGACGAACATCTCTGCAGGGGGGTACGCCAGGGGACCATGTCCAGATATCTCGGTCTCTCCAAAGTAGGGACAGGAGTTGTTTCTGGAGAACTGAGCCTTACAAAACTGGCCAATCCCCAATTCACTGGGAACATAATAAAGGAAATTGATGATTTCTCATTTTATAAAAGAAAAATATATTAAAAAAAAAACAAGCAGGCTGAAAAGAGTGTTGTTTTGATTAACATGGGCATAAGAATAACCCACGGAGAAGACAAGCACCTTGAATGTCAAGGTTGACCTTATAATAGAGTTAAAACTGTGCAAGTCACTCCTTTGTGGCATGACTAATGATTATTACTTTATTTTACACACCAGTTCAACCAGTCATGTGCAGTAAGGCAGGGATTTCTCATCTTAATTCAATTAAATCTTTATGTCACTAGCTGGCTTAATGTCTTCTTTGAACCCTGTTACAAAGTTAATAAATTAAATATCTCCCACAGACTAATAAAGTATTACGTTGAATATACAGTATGCTACATCGAAGGGAGAATGTTAGATTCATTAGAATTGCTAGAGGAGAGAGAATTGAATGTTGTATTTCTTTTTATGCACCTGCTAACTAACCATGCCTGCACATAACAATTTTTTTTAAGTTGTTTACAAAAGCACTCTCCTGCAATTTAGAATTCAATATAAAAATTCTCAAGGTTAAATTTTACCTTAATATCTCACAAACCTAAACTATATATAACTTAAATCTCCGTGATATTCCGTCAATATTAATGTTTTCTCTCTTTATCAAGATTGAATCCTCTAGACCCTTAATCTTCAGGATGTGATATCACTTTATAATTTAAGAATTTGTCTTAATATGTAATACAGCCTGCTTGGGCTACCTCCTCCTCATGAAAAATAAAATGAGTAAAGCAAAGTATTACCAAAGATCAGGTCATAGAAAATAGTTATAAATGAAGACGAAACTGAGAGACACGTTTTTGTATGATGAATAAAAAAGTGTGTTGGGGGATAGTCATTGTTTGAAGTGCAGAGCATTAGTTCTTCTGGATTTACTGGAACATTACAAAGTTACAGTCAGCACTTCACATTTAGGCAATATCTTAATTAACTTCGTCTTTGGAGTTTAAGTGCCAAATGCCCGCTATAAGATCTGACTATATATTTGATTGAACTGGTTTGGATCAATTCATTTAAGTTTTTTTTTCTGTTCATTTAATTATTTAATGCTGCAACTTGCTGGTTCATCGGAAGTGTCATCCATTCCACTTGATAATCTCAGCACTTTCAAATCCACACAGACGAGAAAACAAAATCAAGCAAACCTTTTCATGCAAGATGCCAAAGCACCATCAGGCACGGCTTTCACAAAAAATGTATAATAAAAAATACAGACAGACCTTTCTCTCACCAGGTGGCTCATGAGGCCTGAGCACATGGAGATTAATGGAAAGCCAAGATATTTGTGCTATGAGAATTTCACTAATGCTTTTTAAATAGGTACCAAAAATACATCAAACCAACACTAAACACCCCATTTACCACCATGAAGCTCTTTATATACCAGACTATTCTAAATTACACCTGATTGAGTATGTGGCTCTCTGCTCTTAACAAATAAACTAATTAATCAATTAATGCACCTCATGTGAACCTATTTACACACAATAGAACCCTAAATGACCTCTAGTGGCAACTCAGCTGAAACAACTACCATAATTACTGCTGGCCTGCCTCAGTTCTGTATGTATTCTTGCAGAATTCTCTTCATTCCACCATTCAAAATTACATTGCAAATGGAAGTTTAGAATCAAAGTGATATTTCAGTCAGATAACCTTTAATAATACAATACATTGCATGGAACACTGCAATGTTCAAAGCAAGGTTTTAAACCAGACTCCAATATTTTAGAGGTCTCAAATCACTGGCCAATCATTTGCTGTAAGCCTGGTGAAATAAAAAGAGCCCGTCTAGTTTCCTTGGCTTCCAAAAGGCCTTTCCTTCATGCCAGACTTCACTTTATTCTTTGGGTACGTTCAACACACCATGTCTGCCTGCCTCCTCTGTCTCTGCTGTTATCATTGCTGTATTTAAAATATGTTTAGGCATTCAATTAAAAAACACTCAATAAATAGTGCATAGAAGGAGAAGGTATTACTGGCACATAATATTATGTCTACTCTAAGCAGCAAGAAACTACAATAGGAGGGAAACTGTATTGTGTTATAATGTTAAAGGCACTTCAGTTTAAAATCACCCAGTGTCTATATGGGCAATGAGAAGACTTAATTTGCACCAGGGTCATCTAAGGCAATTCAGAAGAAACATCTTTCGCCTTAGTGGATTTCAAAGACAGTAAAAGTGTCTTGAGGCATGGAAATGGGAGCTGTCAATCCTGACCTGAGATGGGGGTCATGTTGTTATCCTAAGCCATGTATTACCAATGTAATACAATGTAAAACACACTAATATTTTATAAATACTCTGCAATTCAACAAGGCGGAATCCCAGAGTTTTGACCAAGATGGAGACTAAATAAAATGGTTATGATAGAAGAAGATCGCCTAATAGTATGCAAAATAAAAATGATTATAAGAGTACTCTTCAAGGCTTTGCAGTCTCAATAGGACAAAGTTTAAATATGCGTTAACTACACGTGCACCCACGGTAGCATGGTGGAACAGTGGTTAGAATTGCTGCCTCACAGTGCTCTGGCTCTGAGTTCAGTTCCTGGGCTTCTATCTGTGTGGAGTTTGTATGTCCTATATGTGTTAATGTGGGTTTCCTCCCGCAGTCCGAAGACATACTAGTAGGTTAATTGGCTTCTGGGAAAGTTTGTTTGTCTGTCTGCCCTGCAATGGATTGGCGTCCTGTCCAGGGTGTATCCAGCCTTGTGCCTATTGCTTGTCTGGATAGGCTCCAGCTCCCCTGTGACCCTGCACCGTACTCAATAAACGATCTATGGATGGATGGACTAATACAATATAGGGTAAATAACCTTTTACGAGATTCCAATGGCAGTAGTTATGAGTAGAAATTCAGAAGAACAGTGAAGAAGACAACTGCCATTTCAAATCAGCTTCATGAAAAAGAACTTGTGAACCTGTTGCTCTGAGTAGCTACAGAGGAATTTGATAACATAGGCTTGAAGAACTTGCTTGGGATGCAACTGTTTAATTGGGCTGTTTAATGAGAATTTGTCTGTTGCGTATTGCATCCTACATTTAGAGTTACTGACTGCATGAGAGAATCAGCAGGGTAAGAGTCGCTTAATACTGGTTTCTTTTCCGAATAGTCTGTCTGAATGTCCTGAAAGATAAAACTGCATGGAGTTTTTTTATTTTATTTTAGTTCTCCAGCTCCAAATCTATTGCCAAGGACAATGCTTCTCCCACCTGGCTCCTCTGCTTCTGGTGCTGTTGGCTGCTCATCTTATCACTTAACGATTTCTGGGCCATATTTGCCAATGGCTAATGTAATCTGCGGTTTGTAAATGCAGTCAGATTGCATCGCAGCTAGAACACCTGAGGTACTGCCTTTATGAGAGATTAAATTTTAGTGAAACAAATACAATTGCATTCATTTTTATAATCTTCCATGGACCGACATCTCTGAGACACATCCAAAATGATTTCTTGGCCAAGGAACATACCAATGTTTATGAGAAAATGTATAAAATAATGAAAAGGCATTTTCCCCTAAACATTTATTTTTATTATGCAGTATGCAATTTGATTGTGTACACTGACCCTTAGACTGTACATGCTATACTATTTTAACAGGCCCCATTGACCTAATTAATGTACTATATGTAGACTTAAAGGTAATTTCTGAGATAAATTTGCTTTGATAATTACAGTATATCACATTACTTCATTTCTCAGTGAACTTTCAGTTCAAGAGTCTTAATGCCCCAGAGAAACTCCGCAGAAGGCAAGTCTGCCAAGTCAAATATGCGTCTCCAAATTCCTTATTCATTTGGACAAAAATCATCTTATTTCCTCACTGTCACTGCCAGTTTACATTATTTTGCATTTTCACCTGTCACTGTCTGTTTCAAATAATTTGGGGAGTAATTTTTTTAGCTGTTGTTAATAACACACTATAACAAACAAGCATCCTTCATTGGCGAAGTGAATAAATAACATACTCGCACGTACCGAACACACATTAAAAATACATGCATCAGAAAAGAAAACAAAACACATTCCCTTAGGTGGCTCCTGAGCTGAGTTTCCGCATGCCTTCAGAATTCTAATGCGCTAACTGTAGCACTTCATTTATTGACAAACAGCCAAACATCTACGTCTTGTTGAAAACGTACACATTGTAGGACGTGACATGTACAGCACGGGTAGACGAAAATCTGTATTTTAAACTGAGAGGCCGTGAAAGATTTGTTGTCTGGCGTGACCTTTTAAATAGACAGAGAGAGCACTTTTGATTAATCATACTTCACCCCAGTCCTCATAGTGGTCCATCTGAAGCTAAGCAACTCATTATCGGATAGCGTAGGCTTGTCAAACAGAACGCAAGGTGATATACAGCAGCACGCAAAAATCCAGACACAGACCCCCTCAGAATAAGCAAGACGTTTTTTACCTGGTGTCGCAAGCCTGCCCTCTAGTGCTGTAAATTGAAAAAAGCACTTCAGCTGTGTTAGTGTGTCTGAGGGGAAGTCCTTTCCTATTGATGCGATTTCTTCTTTATTCACGTTTATTTTTTTTAACTTGTTTACTTTGTGTGTGCCTTGCCAAGTATTCGATTAGCCACCACAAATTAATTAGCCAACAAGAATCTGTAATATTTTAGCACTTTTTGTCATGTGTCACAAACGAATCCCGCTACCTTTGGAAAACAGATTATTCCTGGTCAGGGGTTGTAGCAACCTGAAGTCTGACAGGAAAGCAAGGGGCACCACACCCTCCTGGACACGATACCATTTAATCACACAAAAACACAGCAGACCGGCATATAGAGACAATTCAGAGGCATCAATTAATATTAATAATTATTTGCATCGATATAGTGCGTTTCATCCCAAAGGCTTTCAAAGTTCTTTACATATAAGTGGGCACCATTTCATCCGCCACTGAAGTTCAGCAACCACATGGGTGATACTCGGCACCTATTATGCACCAGCAGCAACAGTCCACAGTTGCTCACACAACACCTGTCAAACAACAGGACCGAAGAGGTGTGGAGCAGGAGCACCGGCCTCCATGCCAGCACTTGTACAAACCACACCTAATTTGCAGACAGTGGTAATAAAACAACTATGATTTTTTTTTTTGTCAGAATACACTTCAAGTAGATCAATGGGCATTCATGCAGAATCTGAAATGAAAATAAACAGCAGTTATTTAAACTCCTCTGTTTACAGTACATAATAACTGAGAGTTTAGCTCACAATGTCCAGTACAGAAGGAATACAACTAATTGATTAGGAATTATTAACATGAAAAAATATATTAAGTTATATATTAAGAAATATATTATCAATTATTAAGCAAGCTAACACCTTGGTTAGCCTGTGAGAGATCAGATGAAAAAAAAGCTGCATGTCTGTGAACTGCTCTTGCCTTTATCAGTGCATTTACTCTGGGAATTTGTCTAGTTTATCTATGACTGCTTGAGTTCACAAAACCATTAAATCTACAGGCAACAAAGATGACTTTCCTCTTCTTCCCAGGTGTCTTGTGGCTGTTGACATTTCTTTGTACTTGTCAGAGCCTTTGATCCTGCTTAAAACAAGGAGACCAAAAGAGAGACAGAAGCTGATTTAATCTATTTTTAAATCTGAAAATAAATAAAGAATGAAAAAAAAATCAAATTTCAAGTGAAGCTGATCTGTGTAGCTCCAGCAGGCAACGGATCTGAACCCCCGAAACACTGCATTGTCAAGGCAGCCCCTTTTAGGAAAGTAACTTCGGCTACTTTAAGGTGGGGTCTGCTCCCAGTGGTTCTCTACTGCTGAATTTAAGGTCCTGCTGTAGCCGGACAAACAGGGGTTAACCTCGCAGGCCACTTTTTCTTGTGTAATGGTGAAGGAAGTGCTATGATTAGCTTCTGACAGGAATGGTTCATCTGCCAAGGTCAACTCTAGCCAATCCATCTTATCAGCAGCAGAGCAGCTGGCGGGCTTGGTGCCGCAAGTAAACAGACGGAGGTACGGCCACCACTTCTGTCTCAGCTGATAAGACACAACAAAGCTTCAGAAAAGTCGCTCGCCGTAGCGAAGACAGAGCACTTACCCTTTACTGGTCTCAGAGCAGCACGTACTTTGCAGTACTCGAGAACAGGGCAGACCCCCTTTCTGCATTTATCCAGATCCTCGGCATCTCACTTTCAAGCGCTGGGCTAATGTTTTGAAAACAGTTGTATTTTTAAAGAGTTGTGATTGAGTTGTAACAGAATAATTAACCTTTTTTAAGGCATATTTAATTGGCCTGGATAGCACTAATTGCTATATTTTATTTTTACTTCTTTGTGCGGATAAACCTGTTGCTTACTTAGAGTCTTATGCAGAAATTTGTATTAAAAAATATAACACAAGACAAATACGCCTACACCGATTTTAGGAAACCACATATTTCCTGAACTAAAGGTGGAAAACTTAGACGTGTAACAGACTACAAGGCATTTTGTTCTCTTAGTTCTCAGATGTTCCAAAGTGCATTATTTTTTATGTTTAAAAAATAATTTACTTTTGTAAGACCTCACACAAAGAAAAAAATATTTTATATATAAAGAAAATTCCCCTTTTTAAACAGTTACAGTCTTTACAAAGTGCAAAATAGATTGAAGGAAAGACCTCCACTAAGGTGAAGTTCACTTTGTAATGCATTTCCTGAACATGTTTAAACATCTTGTACTTGATAAAGTGGGAGTGTAAAGGGTGACATACTATGAGCAAAGAAAACACATTTAAAGGGAGATGAAGAAACGCCTCCATTTGAATGGCCCAGAATAGGCTTTTTTCTGTACATTTATTTTCCTCTCTGCTGATCTTACATTTGATATTGTCATCTCTATGCCTAAACTTAAGAGCTCAGACTTTGTAAAATGCTTTCACCAGGTGCTAATCTACAGTGTACAATGCAGTAATAATTCAGAAAAAAATATATCCCTGTAAATGAAATCACAGGCTGTTGCTCATTGTTTTCTCTGTTTCTCAGACCATATTTATCCTGCATCCTGTCAATAAAATTCCCATCCGAGGCTCCAGGAAAAAGCTGGGGGTTGAAATGAGATGGAGGGATTGAGCCACCTGCTGGAGGAAGAGATTTTTCACACAAGCAGGAAACAACAGTTTAAATTAAACATTTTGTAAGCCAGCTGGTACATGAGAGGCCAAGTCCATATGTCTCCTAACACAAAGACGACATGACCCTTACATTATAGAAGAAAAGCAGTAGGTTTTGCGGAGGGCTGACCTTAGATGTCTGGTGACAAATGAATGAGTTAAAGTGCGGGGTCCTGTTGGAATACAAGGGCACCTGTTGACATTAATAACCGAGGTATAGCACTAATATACCCTGCTGTGCTTCAAGATATTTCATAAAAAAATTATAATAAGACACAGGCTAGCATGAAATGCTTGTTAAAAGGGTGTCAGCATGGATGCTGGATGAAAATATGCCAGCAGACCATTTTCATTTGAGATTTTTCCTCATCCTTGCTAACTGTACTGTTTCCAGTCTACCCAACCCCTATTGCTCAGACCAGACAGGCTTGATCAATCTGAAATCAGTCCAGTCTGACATACAGTAGGTATGATAGATTTGAAATAGTTTTATTCACATGTAAAAGAAAATGAAGTGAGGTGGGAGAAGAGTTTCAGACTCTTAAATCATTATTTCTCTAACATGACTGCAGTAACACACAGCATATACCCTCTGGCTCAGTTCTGCCCAAAGTTGGTACAACTGTTTTCAGTTTGCCACTGGCAATGAGTGGGACAATCTGCAGAGTAAGCATACACTTATTTCAGGATATTTAAATATTTTCTGTCTGACACCTATAATTTCCAACACTGGCAATTCCTGTGGTGCTATTTACATCATATTGATTGTTCTGTTCTTGCTTTCACAGCTTTAATGCTTCTACAGTGCAATAAACGTGTTGGTCATATCATCTTTATATCATTATAAAGAAGAGTTTCTTCTCAATTGACTTATCTGGTTCGAGAATTATTAATATTCTCAATATTAATAATTGATTATCAATATTATTAATGGTTATTATCATTATAATTATAATTGTTAATGATTATTAATAAATTACTACTACCATCACAAAGATGCAAAAAACAGACATTTCCAGTCCGGTAATTCAGATATTTAGTCAGTGTTTGCAGTGTTTACAAAACTAGCAATTGAAGTGGATTCCCTGGACCTGACTGCTTTTCCCCCTCCATTATACTATATTATTATAGTATTATATAGTATAGTATTATACTATAAAAATGTGGTGTTGAAAATGTTTTAAGTTTAGGCATTGGATATGTTTTTTCTGCTGCAATTCCTTTGTCTCAATAGTGAACACGGAGCAGGGTGAGAACAGCACTGATAATAGCTGTCAGAGCAAACAAAAACTTATCTATCGCCCACTGTAATCTGAACTTTACTCCTGTCTTAGATGACTGTTGGCCACACATGTTATTTATAAAGAATAATAATAATAACCTGGAATAGCTGGACTAGGACTCGTGTTTGATATTGAAGTCTGATGTCGCTCTCCAGGGGTGCTGACTGTGGCATCCTGCAGGTTTGCTTAGGTCATCTTGGAGTCGTGGCTGTCATTGCCCTTAAATAACACTATTGGCTACCAAGCAAGCTGTTTCTGTTTATGCTGGATCTGATTGCTGAACTTAGAGTTGATCTCCTTTGTGCTGTGTGGTGAACAAATACTGGCAAACCTTAATTAATACAGGTTGCTTGGAATTTGAAAGGTGAGGGGATTGTAGCTCAATGAACTTGGACTGCTTTAAGATGTTGTCTACTCAGCTCATTCCAAGGTAGACAGACTGTCATTGTCAGTGCTCTGATGTTCCAAAGGGGAAGCTTTTTTTGTGCAAACCTGAGTTGGTGATTGTACTGTATCTAATTTTTATTATCTATTTCTCATTATGACATGAACTCAATGGTGTCCTAATTACTCAATTAGAGAGGCGGGCTGTAGCCAGGATATGTAAAAGAATGTCCAAGCATCCTGATAGAAGGCCGCCACATTATAAATCAAAGTCAGATTTGATGCCATTTCGGTACATTTCTTCATACACTGCTATCTCTTCACAGCTGAGGCCATCTTCCATAACCGGGCAATTTCCAGCGTCTGTATCAACATAGATCCCTGCTTTTTTAAGAAAATGGTTTTCCTTTCGTCAGCTGGAGTGCTTTAAGGAATATTCTTAGGTGCTGTCTCTGTGAGATAAACACAGATTCGCAATCCCAGTTTCCAAATATCCTGTCAGCGTCCTTGTTCTTCCTCATTATGGCAGCTCACTCGCTTGTGTCTCTTCCGCAGTATCATGCTGCTCATAGCTTCCTGTTTTTCCTCCAGGCTCTCAGGAGTCTCAGAGTGCCGTGAGAGCTCTTGTTCAAAGAAGGTGAAAAAACCCCCCCAGCTTTTCAGGCTCTATTGACAACTGTATGGCAAACACCAAATAACAACAGCCAAATCGTAGGTGTGAAAACAGGCTGGGACTTACTCAGGCCTTTCCATTTTCCTGCTTTTCCTTGATATTAGCATGCACACCCCAACAAAAAGAGAATATTGTAAAGAAGTGACCACACTTCAAGGGAGAAAGATCCTCACACTCCTAGAAGACTGACTTCATTATGTTTCAGTGATCTGTCTGCTGGATAATCCTGAGGAATAACAACACCCAATAAGAAAACACATTTGAGATGTTAGACATACAAAGCTTCACTTGAACCTGTTAGACTGAGGGTCAACCACTTGGCTGTAGGAGTAGGAAGTTAGGACCCCCTCCAGAGCATGACGTTGACCAAGGTTAACTGTGAAGGTGAAGATGGGATAAAGGAGGCATGCAGAAAGACAAACGCAAGGCAGAGAGAAGGTCTTACAATGATATTTATAGTTTTTCAGGAAGTGAAGTCATGGAGGATTACGAGTTAGAGCAGCAAAGGTGAAGGAAAACTCGATTGCTGTCATTCCTCCCGAACGTTTGTTAAGCTCATTTAAACTGTGTCATCTGTCATGTGGTACACAATGATTGCATGGCACACCCAGAATGTTCCAAAATGTACTAGCAGAGACGGATGTTCCCTTGTTGCACTGGAAAGTGCTTTGGTAACATTTTACCATAAGCATCCATATTTTTAATTTAATTACACATGAAGCAATGACTTATTTCACTTGGAGTTAATACATGCTTTGAATGCTTTGGAGTTAAAATACAGTTTAAGTCATGACGTATTCATGAGCTTTTCATACGAAGTACTGTACCACAGCTCAATGTTTCTTAGTGCATAGTGTCACCATTGCTTTCTTTTTAGGCTGTAGCAATTCTTTTTTGTTTGACTTTCTTGCATAATGGTGCTCTATGCTGGAAAGGAGTGAATATTCATTCTGTTGAATTACTACAGATTAACTGTTAATCAAACGTTTGGTTTGTAAAATTAGCATATGAAACACAAGCAACTTGCAGGTCCCATCATGACCAATTCAGTTCAGATCTTGGTTTAAAGCTCATGAAACTGGTTTGAATTGCTCTGGAAAGAATATGACATTATGGTACCAACTGTACAGTATATTACTTACATTTACTATTTCATTTCAGTTAGGAATGTTTCATCCAGATTATAGGAAACATAAAACATACTGTAGGTCATGTATTTTGCAAATATTTATTTGTGTCCAGTCCTCCTCACCTTTTAAAGCATAAATGTTATTTAATGCGGGCATTAAAATATGAACCCTGCAAACCTTTATATTACTGGAAACAAAAAAGCAAGAAAAAGCATTATGCAAGCTTCTTTAATCAGTCCAGGAGCCAAAATTCCATGATAAATCTGTATGTATTTCTTCCAAGTTCTTTTTTTCTATGCGCGTTTTTTGACATGGAAGGGTCAATTCTTGCAGGGCAGGAAACTGAAAGGCAACTGAAATAACAGGAGAGAGGAAGCAGCACTGACATTCGTAAATTAAATAAATCAAGCACACCACAGGTGATCACTGCCAGTAGGACACAGCCAAGACCTAGGAGCTGAAAAAGATTTAGGGAAAATGCAAGGGAATAGAGGGGTTCATGCCAAAATCGCACATGGACGTGTCAGGGGGCCCCGCCACCAAAAAAAAAAATCTTTTATAGAGGCGTATTTTCAAGGAAAGTCTGCTTGATTTTGAAAAGTGAAACTACAGAACTGACAGAAAACTAGGATGCTTTCTGTTTGTTTTCTTCTCTCAAGGAAAGAACTGGCTGCTGACATTTGTTAGCAGGAAAGGGTTGTTAGCCAAAGACATCCCTCGGATTTCTTGGATAATAAGAGCAGTTCTATTTTCTTAATAGTAGTTCATAAAAAATGAATGGTACTGTACATATACTGTGTGTTATAACAACAGCTGTTGTGAAACGTGTCAATGCTTTTACTTAGTAAAACAATTTAATACAGACAGGTACTGGAAGTTACTTATGCCCTGTGGAACTTTTTATATATCATTCTAAGTTCACCCCCATTTTCTGAAATGCCCCCAATCACACAGATTCACAGTGTTTTACCATACTGTATATTGCAAAAGGTCAAATAGGATTTATTATACTCTCTATATAAAACATATTCATCAATGTCAAAGTCATGTCTGAAAAATGAGAGAGTAATTGTTCTGAGAGTGTTACAACCATGCTGAAAAAGGTTTAAAACAACACAATTATCCTGTCCAAGTTAAAACTCATGTTGTAAAATACACAAGATCAAATTTGTTCAAAAGGCTCAGATTATAATGGAAACTGCTGCTAAATGCAATATATACTGTAAATATATATTTCTACCCTATTTCTGCTGAGTGAATCAAGGAACATTTCCTTTCCTGATTCTTGAATGTATGTTAATTATACACACTGTGAATACGGGCATATTAAAAAAAAGAACAGCATATTAAAAAAAAGAACAGAATCCTTTATTGTAAGATGGAAATAAATAATCTACACTAGATATCTAACTACAACAATACATCAGATAGCATTTTTACTTTAAAAAGTACATAAGCAGCTCCCGATTTTGGAAGCCATTTTCTTAGTTGATTTTTTTAACAGAACAAATCAGAATTAAATGCTATGGAGAACCCCCCCCCCCCCCACTTCCTCTTCCATCCCAGAACCCCTAGGCGAGATATAGACAGCTACAATAGAGGCACTGTACAATAAGGATATGGCAGAGTCAGCTGGGGCACTCCAAGCCTACACCCTCCCTACCAGCCCCACGGCACTGTGGATCCGAGAGAGCTCCAAATAAATAACATAAAGAGACAGGATCCATTGGTATCACTGGAGGGAATGTGGACAGGATCCAGTGATGTCATGGGACAGAATGTGGACGGGATCCAGTGATGTCATAGGAGGGAATGCAGATAGGATCCAGTGATGTCATAAAAAGGGAATGTACTGTAGATGCTCCCAATTAAGCACCAGCATCTTTTTAGCTGCAGTGAGACTAGACAAACAGGTCTGTATCTGCTGTTGCAAGAGGCCAAAACAGCAATATTCATTTAGTAAAATTACTCTGGGAGAGCAAGGAATCTCCTTGTGTAGAAAAGTTAAAAATCTCTCGAGAAAATGAGCTGAAAAGTTACAGAATCAACAAAACAGCAGCCTTTGTTTATCCTGTCAGTACATTTGAATGCCATCTGAAAGTTTTCACCAATGTGGTGTACAGTAAGTACAGAGAAACACAGAGTATTAGTCAAACAATTTCACCTAATGAGGTCATAGTCAAGTTAATACTGTAAAGATCCTGTGTTTGAAACTCAGTAATTTACATAACATATCTCAAAATTCATTCCCATCCAAAAGCTCTTCTGATAAATTACAATGTATCTTCATTTAATTTAATTAAATTTGACCACTATTTCATTGAATACCATTTTGTCCTGTAATATACAGTACCGTATAACATTGCAGAGGTTATGTCTGGAAGAAACTAAGACAAGCAGCATTACGTTAGCTTTGTGAAGTGCTTGTGTAAAAGCATAATAAGATCAATGTCCTTGAAGACGATACAGCTAATAGAGCTAATGATCTTGTTTATTCTGTCAGTTAGATAATAACCACAGCACAACAATGAAACAAATCAGAAGGATCCAAACAATGCAAACTATTTTCTGTTCACTGACACATATTACAAAGCAAATTCTGACAACCAAGTGGAGCTGTGCAGCCATGTTGAGTGTCACATCATTCTTTTACAGTAATTGCTTTCCCTTGTGCGTCCTCTGAAACTCTGATCGCCCTGTGATGTTGTGCGCACACACTCCTTTAGCAGAAGACAATGCAAAGTGTTATTTTGCTGTGCAAGGTTGCTTTTAATTGAACCACTGCTGGCAGTTTACGAAGAAATATCCCCTTGTGTAGATCCAACAAATATTGCAGAAAAGCAGATTAAAGAAAAAATGTATAGGAATTTTTTGAAGTCATCAATAATAATAATGAACTAGGTTTACAGATGTTGCTGTTCATTACTGTCAGAAATGGCATTTCAATTGATTGTGTAGCATCTGAAATGCAAAACAACACATCCTTGATTATACTGCATCTGTCATTCAGATTTCAAAGTAGCAACCTACTGTATGTCTAGAGCTCCCTATCCATTTAATCATGAAAGCATGTTCAGCCAGAAGGGGCTGTTGCTTCATCGGGAGAGACCTAAGCTGTTTAGGATTGATTTCTCCAAGTGCTCCATCAACACATTTTGCAAACAGTGCGAGCATGGCAGAAAAATAAAGAGAAGCAAATCAGATCAAATTAGTCACAACATTTTTAACTACAGCATTGTTCTACTGCATGCATTTTATTACAAGATGCAAAATAAAGACGCACGATATTCTTATGTTATTAATCAAAGAAAGCTGCATAGAAAGAAAGGCTAGCTTTTAATCAGAAATAGTTTTTTTGATGGAGATGTTAGTGGATGGGAGTTTGTGTGGGTGGATGAGCCAGCAAAGACTCGGAAGTGACTTTGTTTTGTGAGGACTTTCCATTATTCTGCTTGAAAATGCTGTAAGTGGCTGCTACCACTCTGATGAACATATTACCAACCAGTCAGGAAAATCATAACCAGAGCTCTCTGGGTTTGTGTTAGGGATGTCATTACTCGGTCATTAACAAGAGAAAAAAAGTTAGGAAAAAGCTGTAAACTGTGGGAATCGGTAAAGATGAATGGTAGATTTAATAGAGGCCCTACCCACAATTCCTCTGAGAGTCAGCTTTTTAAAGTCCTGTAATATACTTTAATCCTTTCCTATGCTTCATCTGGCGTTGATCCACTCACCACTGTCCCGTGGTTTCTACTTTTCTTTCAGAGGAAAACCACTAAATGCAAACAAAAAAGATTTTGTTTTCAGTTTCAAAGTGGCATTAATCATAGCAAAGCAGGAACATTCAAATGCAACAAGGAACAAAAATGATCAATTACGTAAAACAGATGATTCAGTGTTCCTTCAGGTAAAAGTGTAAGGAAACAGAAAAAAACTATTTTGACCAACCATGATAAAATAAGTTTATGCAGTTCTGCAGCCTATTGTTAAATATTCTTTTTTATCCTTTTATCTGGTATGATGTGTGATAAGCAATGGAAAGGAAATTTAAACAATTTCACACATTGAATAGTCTTTCTACCTTGCTAGCCAGAAATGGTTCTTCACCTAAAAGTCATGATAAACCATTGTACATAATATTTTTGACAGCTGTACATGCAGAACTTAACCCTCCAGGGTTAGTTCTCTGTTTTCTGTGGCATTGTTTCTATGAATACTTAGAATAAGTTGCAAGATTCTTCTTGCCAGATTGTGTCAATACACTATCTGCTGTCTTTTTTCATACACAAGCAGAAAGTCCACTTCCTACACGTTATTTTTGATCAGCGCATCCAAAGAAATCCACCATCTTGTTTTCTTTGTAGTGCTGTACAACTGGAAATGCTTCACACTGCAGTTGAAGGTGAAACATCATTTAACTCAGAGGGACTGAAAAATGTCTTACCTCTCATGACATGAGTAATCATATTCTTTGTGTCACTTTCTGCTTGAGCATGATGGAGTCAGGGTGTCCTGCTTTGGAACAACCTGCATTTCAGATAGCCAACAAATTGATCTAAGTGCAAACTGGAAAGAAGCTATTCAGCTCCGTCACCACTACTGTAGGATCTTTCCCTGAAAAACATAAGTATTTATTCCAAACCTTCATTGGGTGAGTGCACTAAGATTTCATGTTCCACTAGCAGTCAATATACAGTACTCCTTTATGTCAAAACAGAATATGCAATCGTGTGCTTTAAACTGACACACAATGCCATATTGGTATACATACTTTCAGAATAGAGCAAAGAAACATAAGTTCAATGGCTTTGTTGTGGAGTGCAAAAAACCCCCAAACTGACAGTTGTTTGGAACTCTTCCTCTGGCAGCTGATTCCTTGAAGTCTGACCACATTGGCTTTGACAAAGGGCAAACAGGGTCAGGCAGTCCCACAAACCTGACCCATAATTTCAGAAACCTACTCTTTCGCATGAACAGGAGAGGAAATGCCATGAACAGAAATTTGCTGTGCCTGTTAACAGAGTGAAGTTACGGTCACCTTCTCTCTGGAGCTGGCTGGGTGTAAAGAACAATGAGGCAAACCTCAGTGTAACCCATAAGATAGGATTCATTCCCTTTAAACTGGGTCTGGGTCTCTTGAACAGAAAAGGTCGGGACTGTTGTCTGAAGTGCAGGTTGCGCCCTACAGGCTGGCTGGAGCTGGATCAGGTGTGGGCTATACTGGGGAGCAGAGAAGCACTGGAGCTGGGTGGGCCGGGCACTCAGCTTCAGTATGTGGAGTTCTGTCATGCACAGTGGGAATTGTGCAATGCCTGTGTTGACAGAGCTGCACAGCTCTTTCAATAAGAGCTGATTTTCTTGTACACACTGTGGAATTCACAGCCTGGAAGGAGGTGGATGACTCTGATGAGGCACTCCCCCTTCTATGCAGAGATATTGGTAGTGAAGAAGAGCAGATTGGCAGCTGATGCCTCCAAACCTGGGGAAGGAGGGTGTCTGCAAAAAGAGAAACTGTCATTAAGAAGGTGCACTGACCTCATCGGTTTGAAAATCCAAGAATTCTAATTTCTTTAGAAAATTAGGCCGATGTAATACTACATTGTTATCTTTCAATACTCATGTAACAAATTCAGTTTATCAAGACAGACTAAAAATCAAATATTCTGTATACAGGTATACGCATTTCTGTTTAGGACTCTTACTTCCTTTTATTTTCCCAGATGGGAAATGTGCTTTGCAGGCAGATAAGAAACACAACACAATACACCAGACATTTAACACAACATGAACCCATTAACAAATAAGAGAAACACATATAATAAGAAAAAAATAAATATATAAAAAAAGTAAAATTTACAATCAATTGCCCAAATTAAGCAGGTTAGTGTCTTTGGCAATAAAAGATAACTTAGATCTATTGCATGTGAATCCTGGCAGTCTCAGTTAATGCATATCAATAACACATAGAGCTATTGTGATTCCCAGTGAGGAGCTGGCATTCAGTGGTCAATAAACAGCTTGGCTGTAATGTACCTTGACATTCTAATTAAAGGCCACACTGGCAAGAAAAAAAGAACTATTATACCAGGGTCGGGAAAAGGGATGGAATTCTTTGGCTATTGATTGAGTGCACACAAATGCCCGGTATGATCTTTCATTTTATCTTATTACTCAGTTAGTGAGTTTGGCAACTCAGTTATAAGAGTTCATCAGCGAAGCACTACACCTGTTATTATTTACATAGCTGGCCACCCTTTACCCTCCTCCAAATGACCACAGCAAAAATATCATAACGTAATTTAAAACCTCTGAATTTCTTGAGAAGTAACTGAATGTAGATTCTAAGGGTTAGCCTGTGTTTATTCTAAAGAGGTTCACTGGGACATCTGTTCTCAGTAATGCTGCTGCTTCAACTAATAATATCTCAATCACCAGGCAGCTGCAAAAACCAGCTATATCAGAGATGGATTGTCACTTTACCTTGGATTTGTAATTATCAATAAAGAAAAAGATCTTTTCAGGATTGCATTGTGTTATTAGAATGTTCACCAGGACATGTATGATATAACAATTGTTAGTGCCATTCCATTTTACCCCAATCAGTCATTTTCTGTGACATTATTGTGATTCAACAGCGGCCATGCCTTAAAGTAATTCCATTCAATGTGAGACGCCTGCAAGCTTGCACAGGATACCCATTGCCATATACTGCTTTGTATGGGACAAAGATGAGGAAGGAGCCAGATATCCTGTATTGTTATGCACAATGACATCATCCAATCACCCTCACAT
The DNA here is from genome assembly GCF_055471065.1 of Atractosteus spatula. Taxonomy (NCBI): domain Eukaryota; kingdom Metazoa; phylum Chordata; class Actinopteri; order Semionotiformes; family Lepisosteidae; genus Atractosteus; species Atractosteus spatula. Next base: position 4,623,149 of record NC_142724.1, read on the forward strand.
TGTCTAAAATTAGCAGCAGAATCTTGTTAATTGTCATCTATAGAAATGTAATTTCAATCTGAAACATTAAGGTCTTGGGAGATATCAACAACCTCAGGCTGTTTCAGAAGACAGTCATTTATTCATCATGATCACTCTGGCAGTTGAGATTAGACTCTTTTATTCTGTTTCTCTGGCATTGCAGCATTTTCCTAAAAGCTGAGCTGTTGAATCAAATGTGTAGGCATGTATCAAACCTGCAGATGTGCAACACGCTGTGACATGAAAGTGTGATACAAGGCCAAATTATACATCCTACACACTGTGGAGACTAGCAGGCCGGTCCTTGTTTGTCTGACCTCTCAAGGTATTTCTGCTTTGGCAAAGGAACTATGATATGGCTTGCCTTGATTAAATCAGAGACCATATTTGAGTATTACAGCAAGAGGTTCTTTTCCTGTCATAAACTGACACATTACAGCTACTTATTTCTGCTTTCAATGGACTTTGTTGCTGATGTGTCCTTAAATCTAATACAGTAATTATAGCTATGTTTTAGTGTATGATACTGTGTTTGTTTCTTTTTCTCATCAAAACAAATCCCTGGGGATCTAAGCAATATAAAATTGGAATACTTTATCCACTTTTACATGGATTATGACCACTCACTACAGTATATCTGAATGCTGGATAAGGATACAGTATTAACATATTTCAACTTTAGCTAGAAAAGAATGTAACTGAGGAGGCAGATCATGTTGTGTTTACTATATCTTGGTGTGATTTGTAGCTATATTTTAAAGGTGCTTTTCATTAAACATGTGAAACCTCGTTTTCAAGTCAAGAAAAACTACAACGTAACCACAGTCTGCATGGTAATATACCGTAGTTGTAGGATAAAAATAGAGCAGAGAACTAATTAAGATTCGAGAAGAATTAATCACTCACCATTATCTTACCATCTTATCAAAGTGAGGATGTATCTTCAGTCGAAAATATTAGCATCCACAAGTCATGGAAAGGCTAATGAGCTCTCTACACATATTAACGTGTTGGATTTTTTCCACTTGAGAGAAGCCTCATCAGAAGACAGTGAGGTAAGGTATTTAGACAGAAAAAGGATATGTTGCCTCCAGCATCCTTCCTAGTCAGAAAGCAGCTCTCAACACCTTAGGGATTTAACAGGATTTTCCTCTGTTTTGACATTTCTGCTAATTTTATCATTAACTAATTGGCTGTCTGAAATTTAACGGCTCACGCCTGACCTTTACTTCCTTGTAGGACATTTGGCAAAGCCTAGATCAACAGGCCCTTCCAGCAATATCCTGTGGTGGATGTTCATTGCTGTTTGTACAGTCACAAGGCAAAAAGCACATGTGCCCTTCATAAATAAACATGACAAGGTATGTTCATTTAAAAAAACAACGAATGATTATTTCAGTTTAGTAATGTTTATTTCTGTTCATTTTAAGTGATTGTCTTCATTTCCTATTTGCAAAAGGTGTAAGAATGCTTTTAAATGTTTTGTATTAGGTTTTTGCGACTTCACTAAAGTATGAGAAAACAATGCTCTAGTCTATATAATTTGATCTGGCCTAAGACCAGGGCAAAAGAATGCTTTCTTAAAAAATACTTTCTTTGATCCTTGGACATATTTTTCTTAATTTAAAAGAAAGAAAAAGAACTACTTATTTCTTATTTTTTTCCCTGTTTATTTTTGTGTAAGTGGTTTAGGAAGAATTGCTTCATGAGCCAAACTCATTTTGTGGTCTATCAAAAATCCAGGAAAATGAAATCAGACAGCACTATAAACTAAGACTGAAACATTGTGGCTTTTAAAAAAAAGTTCTCAGACTCATCATGTTTGTCCTGTCTTAAACTGAAATAAATAAATAAATATAGGAACAAGTAAGACTTGGTCAATAATTACAAAACTTGCAAGTACAGTATATTGAAGACATGTCAGTGACACTGAATTGCAATACTTTCACCCAAAACATGATATCACCATTCAGATTTTATTTTGCACAACAATTTTAAGCAATTTTAAAATATATATATAAATTGACAATATTTACAGACAGAATAATACAAAAGTTACCATGAAATCAACAATTTTAATAGATATTGTGTTATGACCAGTGCTGTTATTTTCTTTTTTATAAATAAAACAAATTTAGCATTTTTGGAGCTTGCTGTCTGTGTCCAGGAAATTTAAAATGAGGGAACATGTGAGTGACTGCAGCAATTTTACTCTGATGATCAAAAACACTGAGGGAATATACCATTTTCCTTTGTTTTATCTGTGATAGTTAATCTTTTCTGAAAATCTTCTATCATGGAGGACACGTAATAATATCAAATATTAGAACCAATTCAATCAATTAGAAAATGGACAAGGAATAATTTCATACTGGTTTTAACATATTTATACCAACTATATTCAACAGTTATCAGCAGGGCCTGAATAGTGAATTTGGTCCATTTTGGATTTTTCTTTCTGTAAGCTTTTCGTGCAGTTTGTGGCTGAGATCCTGCTCAGATTAAACAAAATTCTTTGTCTACAATCAAAATGCTTAAAAAACAAAAAAAAAAAAACAACCACAGCTTACAGACTAGGTTTGAGGAGCGACAAAACAGTACATTCTTTGTAACTAGTTCATTATCGTTGCTTCTCAGATTCCATTTTCATAATAAATGTCCTCATTTTATTATACTGTTGCCATGCACCCTAGAACATTTTATCAAAGCAATTTCGTTAAGTGGGGAAATACCTATAGTTTTAGAAAGTATGCTCTTTAACATAGTTTAATATTATCATAGCTTTTGTGTATCAGGCTATTTTATACAAATAGAAAACAAATTCCCAAATGCATGCACTTTGGAACCAGTGCAGATTTTGCCCCACTTAATCACAAGTATACTGAAAATCAGTGGTAAAAATAAGGTGCACATAATGGAATGATTTTCCCATTATCATGCGTTAATGGTTGTGAGAAAAAACGACGCTTCAGTATGACTCGATGAGAACAATGGTGCAAAGTTTGCTCTGAAACAAAAGTGTCAATTTCCACACCAGCTCACTGACAGTCTACCCCGTGATGCAGGCACTGTAGTACACAGCACTGCTGGCATCTGACAAGGCTGATATCAAGGGGCTGTCCTCACAAGATATATGTCTGGGAGGCACCTTGGACATGGAGGCTGTGTAGTGCTGTCCCGGGCCCTCGAGACGAGTCCTGCTCATGTTCAGATACTGGTCAAACTCGTTGCGGTCAACTTCTGTCCAGAACTCGGAGTGATTAAGCTGCTCCACATTGTCCAGAGTGGGAGCTTCAGGCGGAGGTGAGAGCTGGCCCAGATGAGCTGTGAAGCCCCCCTGTGGGCCTGAGTAGACCTGGTTGTAATAAACACTGCTGGTGTGGGAGCCCTTCACCGCCTCAGCAACGCCCACGGGGTTCTGGGAGAAGGACATGTGTGTCCCCTCAGGCCCAGGGATGTGCCGCTTCTCCTGGTGGCTCTCTGGGGACTTCTGGGGGGGTGGGGGGTGGTGGTGGTGGTGGTGGTGCGGATTGTGGTGGTAGTTAATCCAGGGCACCAAGTTCACGTCGTCATGCATGTGGGGTGGGAAGAAGACCGGATCGCCTTCTTCCAGCACATCCAGAGGAGACATCTCAGGCGTTGGCAGCCCATAGCTCTCGAACTCCGAGCCCACGGAGTGCAGGTCTCTGAAGTGGTTTAGCGGAGGCAGCTGGTGGTGACCCGGCTGGCTCCCATTCTGGTGATTCATGCTGTAGTTTTCACCACCACAAGTCTGGGAAAGGCCGTGAAGAAGGAGGCTTGGCTCCATCCGCTTGATTTTCTTGGCTTGCTTCTTTCTCCTTGGGCGGTATTTGTAATTGGGGTGATCCTGGAGGTGCTGGAGCCTGAGTCTCTCAGCTTCTTCTACAAATGGACGCTTCTCGACCGTGCTCAGAGCTTTCCAGGACTGGCCTGCAAGAGGTTAATAAGCATTTCAATACCACAGCCGTGAAAATGGAGTCAATACAAATGATTGTGATTGCAGACTTCAAGAATTTATTATTAGGAACACTAGTACTTGGCCATGCTGTGTATTGTGATGTTGACCAAAAATTAAAAACACACTGAAAAATACCAACAAAACCAAAAAACACAAACAAAAATATCATATGAATGGTTGGAGGTAAAAAGGATATTTCTCTTTGCACAGTAATTATAGTATGATTATAAGTATAATATAATTACAGCATGAGAAACAGCTCTGTAGTTCATACAGTACATCTGCAGTGTATTTCAATCTGTTTAGAGAAAGATCACACATTAAAAACATGCACATTTTTTGAAAGATGCATTACATATTTTAAAAAGTGCCTTACCCAACATTTTGCTCAGGACTGCATTGTGCAGATCGGGGTTTTGCTGAGCCAGACGTTTTCTTTCATCTTTTGCCCACACCATGAAAGCGTTCATGGGCCGGCGAATCCTAGACTCTGCTCCAGATTTCCCTTCTGAGATTCCCGAGGCCGGACCCAATCCACACCCAGATTCGGGGCTGGCAGTCCGGCCCTCAGCTCCTACCACAGATCCTGGATCTCCTATTAGGGTCTGGTTGAACCCCAGCCCGCGATCAGAGCTGGGGCTGTGGGCTGCGACCCATGAACAATCGCCCCTTGGCTGAGAAGTCTCCTCTCTACAATAATTAGACTCAGATATATTCATTCCAGCAAGAAAACCTTGTTTTTGTGAAAAATGTATTGTTAATTTAAAAAAAAATGACAACTGCACACTAACTTTTACCTTTTCCTTTACCTCTCAAAGGCTTGCCAAACTTTCTCTAGACCTTTTTTCCCAGAGATTTGGAACTAGTGGTGTGTGTTGATAAGCTCACGGTGTAAATATATAAACTCTACACCAATCAGAGCACAGGGAAGGAGGAGGGACGTTCTGTGGGACAGCTAGAGGAGGAGTTCCTCTTCCCACCAACCCAATGGGATGGTGAAATTCGAGAGGGGTATTGTTCCCAAGACCAATAGAGGACACAGGACAAGAAAATTAAGTGAATTTAGGTTAACAGCTTGGGTCTATGCTGTATTCTGTTCCTCTGCTTGGTTGCAAGTTCTCTATCCACTCCAAAGGCACGACTGCGGTCACAGATGACCAAAATCAAAGTCAAAGTCATTAGCAGCCTATTTTCAGAAGAAATGCAAAGTGCTGAAAAACTATAGGAATCCTCAAAGCATTTTTTCCCCTTTTCTTTTTCCATCTAAAAAATCTCAATAAATTCACAAATGTGAAAACAGACATTAACATAACCCTGTAAACAGGCTGTTTTTTTAAAACAAAATTCTTATTGGCTCTTCTTGCACCTTTTTTTAACAGTAAAAATGACTCAAGTGTCTACCTAAAAAGGAACGTTTCAGGTTTTTAGTGTGTTTTAATGGCATTTATTTGCTTTGAATTAATTCCCATAATATTTCCCAAAAATAATTTGCATGTGATAATAAATGTAAAACCATGACTACTAACAGTATATTTATAAGTACGTATAAAAGTACTGAGTGATTAAGAAAATAGTAAAATAATAATTATAGGAGTTCCAATAATTTATGGGATACTGAAGTTGGTATGATATTGACCACTATAAATATCCTTGAAAATAATAAATCCTTAAATCAGGACAGAGAACAGTTCCACCATGATAGTAAGTACTTAAATTTGTCTTGAAACTCAGGAAAAGACCACATAAAGCCCTTGTGAGCAAGTTATTTTCATTATAAAGTGCTGCCTGTTGCTGCAGCGTGGCTATTTTTAAGAGCATTGCAGTACACTGTCCTTTTGTCCAGCAAAAGAGAACGTTGATGTTGGAGACTCAATAACCCTTTGTCCTTTATAACACAAAAGAACATACTAAAATATAATACAATAGGAACCAACTTCTGTATGTTGCTTCCTTCCAGGCAAATACTACAGGGCCTCATTAGTGACCTATTTAACTCCAGATTTTTGGAAAAGACATTTAAAAAATAATCCAAAAATGTAAAAAATAAATAAATCAAGGACCGAAAGAATCCCTTGTGTCTCAACCTGTGAAAGTCTGAACTTGGTGAAGAGAAGAGAATGCCTTCGGTTACTGCTTATTAAAATTAATTTTCAAATGAGAGAAGACTATTTAGTTCTTTTAGATCCTAATAGCTAATTGATCCAAGGATCTTGTCCAGCCATTTCACAAAAGAAACCATCACATCAGCTCTAACACTATGACTGTGCAGTATGTTCCAAACTCCCACATCCCTTTGTGTAAAGACGTGCCTCTTAAACATGCTTTGCTTCTGACTGATTTCCAGGCTTACCAGCTAGGGGAGCTGGGGTTGATGCACAACATCTATTGGTAGCGGTGTCTGTCCCTTTCAAAGCTGTGTCTGTGGTTACTGCACACAAAACATCCCATCCTTGTGCATTATCAGTGTTACAGTCATGAAAGAGGACAAAAGAGGCAGCAATTCTATAGTGTCATTTTTATGTTTGTTAGTGTTCCATTAAGTTTAGTCTTACACCAACTAAACTGGCTCATAATAAAAATTCTTCTACTACTACAGTTCAGCTCTGCGACATTAATGGAAAAGGATTATAATTTCTTTGTTTTTTAGCAGACTTTGCATTAGTTTTGCTAGCAGTTTCATATACCCCAGGAGCTCTATTAATGCAACTTGCAAAATAGTAACTAAATAATTAAGGCTTGTGTAGCATACCTCAAGTGATCTTTGAGTGGGTTAAGAGTGGTTGTGCCTTCTTTGTAGTAATGTGTGTGGGAAAATGTGGTTTGCATTATACTTTTGCACCACACGCCCCAGAATCAATACACAGGAAAGGTTGTAGCCGAGAATTTCATCTTGTTCTGAAACGGAGACAGCCACACCACTATCTATAGAGGATCTTGAGCGCTGGAGAAATTTCTCAGTCTTTGATTGTAGCTTGGTTAGAGCGTTATCATTTATGCTCTGTGTTTATTATTTTATGGCAAGAAAACAAATGCACCGCATTCTCCTAGTAAGTGCGGATAAATAAATACATATGAGCCCACTGGAACTTTACTGGAAGGGGGCGAGGGGTGGGAGAGGGACTGCAGCGAGCTTTGAATTCTCACAATTTGTGTTTCTGTCGCACCGATGGACAGGAAGCTGGGGATGTTCCTGCTGCCTGCGGTGGCTGCGTCTGATAAGATCAGCCGCAGAGAGCCAGCGAGGTGACCTCTCCCACCGCCCTCCTTGCCAGGCCTGGCGTCTGACGATCTGGCCTGCCGCCCAGCAACTGGCGCTCTCTGCTCTCTCTCCACACCCCTCCGCCAACCCCCCCCGCCCCTCTGTCTCCTATTGCCAGAGCTGGGGCACCACACCTACACCACAGAGGAAATTTGGCTGCAGCTCCAGACTCCGCGTCTTACTGCTTAGTTTAAACACACACTTTCTTAATACGCGGAGTAAGAGAGGTCATGTTCACACAGAGCTATTTTAAATTCCTGCAGGAGAGAAGCACATTGATGGATGAACAGGTTTCTTGGGAATCCCTCCCCTGTGTCTCCCGGCAATCATCCTCATTTCTCTGGCCTCAGCTCCACCTCTGCTGTTTCAAGCGGTGTGCTCACTGTGTTCTGCACTGATGTCGTTTGAAAAAAGAAGCACACACACACAGACATTCCTAACCATGACAAAGCTTTTCATTTATTCTTCCATGTCGAGTGGTTTAGCTGTTAGGCATTTACAATATATACAACTCTGCTTAAATCAAACTGCAGCCAAGGATGTTTTCTTTTAAAGTCTGCTCTGTAAAAGTTAGCTCAGCCATTGGAAATCACTGTTCCTTCAGGATCCATATGTTTCTATCACAGAAGCAGTTGTTAGTGGGAAAGAAGAAACGATACCAAGCTTTACATAATGATGGAGAGTCTTCATCTTTTTCTGAAGAGAATTGAGACCTGCTGACGTTTGAGAACTACTGCTCATGACAACCATTTGAAAATAAGAATTACAGTATCAACTAAACCTGGAGTCATATCTGTTGCAGGATTAAATTACTTCTAGAATTCTTCTACAGGTGAATGAATAAAATGTTAACATTTCTAATAGAAAATTGCAATTTTAATCAAATTGTTTTCTTATTGTGGTTTCATTCTAATAGAAAAGGAACAGCAGCAAAATGACAGCTTCAGGAAATCTATATATAAACCGAGTTCATAGTCTCTGCCTAGCTCCTCAGATATAAGTCTGTAAGACTGAGCAGTCACTGGGTGTGGTGTAGGTCATACTATTTAAATAACACTTTCTCAGGATATGACCCCTTTTTTATCTGCTGTCAAAGGTTATACATTTATTTTAATTTAAAGGTTCACTTTTTCATATACAGAAACAAAGGAAGCCAGTTGCATTTTTAGTGTGCTGTCATTCCTCAAAATCAGTTTCCAGAGGGTTACTGTACACTTCTTGCTGATTAAATGGTAATTCTATAAATAATTTTAAGAATACATTTGTCTGCTGTCAAATTACTGGTCTGTTACTACTTTGTGAAACTAGGACACTTTGCATTTAAAAGTGCTATTATTACTTACTCTTATATTACATTTTTCACAAATGTTGTTTTTCTACCTACCTCCCAGAGAAAGCTAACACTTATTTGTGTTATTTAGCTTGAAACAAAATTTTTTTTTCAGAAATCATAAGGCAAACAGTGCAAAAAAGCTGCAGTATCTTACTAGAAATTATAAAAAACAGCTATATCCAGTGTCCATGCAATGATAGTGTCAACTACTTGTAACATGATGATGTGAGTGTCTTCACTTTGATCAGAGAGGTCTGAGAGAAACATCTCCAAGTTTCCTTTTGTTGAAAATTACTCCATGTCCAAGGGTATAAACAATCCTTCAGCATTAGTATAGCTGAATGAATCAAACCACCTGCCATCCCATCCTTATGAGGGGTTAGAGTTAAAAAGCAATGACTACACTGCCATTGCAAGTCTAAAAGTACTTGCCAACATCTATCCATTTTCAAACTGCTTCTTCCAATTCAGGGTGGCAGGGGAGATGGAACCTATCCCACCAAGCAATGGGCGCAGGGTAGGGTACATCCTGGAGAGGACGTCAGTCCATCACAGATTATATGTAGTTACACAAAAAAAATTAAAAGTAGAAAATGTAGTTACATGATGGAATTGATCTAATTATATAATTAAAATGTAAGAACTCTATCACAGGGCAGACACAAACACAGACACACACACAGTCAGGGCCAATTTTCCCAGGAGTCAATTAACTTGCCAGTATGTCCCTGGTATACCTACCCACACAAAGCTGGGGAGAACACACAAACTTCACATAGAAAGCACCACAGGTCCAGAATTGAACCCTGGGTCCCTGTGCTTTGAGACAGCTCTGTGCCACTGGGCCACCCCAGTTTAATTATGGTGACAAATGTTTGCTTGCTGACTGTCGCTTGAAGTGATAATTGCTGCTTCACATTCTAATTTGTCTTTCCAAAAACAGTCTGCAATTTATTGATTCTTTAGGAGGATTGACTCCATTAATCTGAAGATTTTATTTGAAGTAGTCCTGATTTTCCGGCCGGCAGGTTCTCTGTTTAGTACTGTTTTCGCTAAAGCATCAGCATAGAAGAAAGCACTCCCTTTTCTTTGGAAGCGCCCACTTTTCTAAAGGCTTTCTTTGCCCTGTGTAAATTTCCGAAACAAATCTTGTTCACCACTGATTGCTAACAAAATAAACTAGGCTTTCAATAGGAAAGAGGAATTGTATAATTGGCGTTAACAGCTGAATGAAGGTATCCCATTCCTGTGTCACTTTCTGTGGAAATGCAGATCTGATTAGGTGATCTCAAGGCCAGCCAAAGTCAATGCTATCAGCACTGGACACACTTTGAGTTGGCACAAATTCATGGAGGGAAGATAATGAGACTTTTTTGTAACTCAATGAAAAGCTACAATGCAGGCTCTGACCTTTAGAGATGCAGTGCATTTCTTTCCCATCTTGATTATTATTGATTAGAAGGTGCATTTTATTAAGTCTTTTTTTATTCAGGTATGTCAGTGGAGAACAAACTCTCATTTACAATGGCAACTAATTCATACAGAAGAGTAAACAGTCTGAATGAGGGACTGTGCAGTACAACAGCAGCATCTCACCTGGGATTCAACGTCACAGCCCTCTGATCTGGCTGTTTTTAAAACTGTGCTTTCTAGGTATGTAGAAACTGAATAAAATGCATTTTAAAAAAAGTAGAACCCAGATCCTCAGCATGTTGTACTTTTTCCATTACATTTTTAATGTACTATATTTTGATTTTGTCTGAAACAAATTTGATATCAGGTCTTTGCATTCAAGATACAGTACTTCAAGATAAATCTAAACCAATGGACAGTATGTTTAAAATAACACAATTATTTTTAAAATATTTGCTGGCAGACAACACTCCTTTTTAAATATTGTAGTGTCAGCATAGTTGTGAGTCTCAAGGCATAGGGGAAAGGTTTTGTTTCATAGCAATCTTGGTAGCCATTTTGAAAGAGAGTTTTAAAGAATTCCATTCACCACAAAAAACAGGAAAACTATTTTGTGGTTTCCACAGCTATTTGGAAAATGTGAAATAGAAGAGGGGATTTTAAATACAATGTGTGCAAAAGGGCTGAGTGTTGTTAAGATGAGAAAACGGGTGTGTGTGTTGTCTGCAATAATGCTAACATTTATGTATAGCAACTTAGGCTACAAACAGAAGAAAGGCATGTAACCTACAGTATCTTTGTGAAGAAGTGCAGCCCATCCTCAGACCCAAATGTACTGTACTTCAATTTGTGTCCCGGGGACCTTGTTTCAGCTCTTGAGTAGATGAGCTGTTGGAATATCTTTGTCAGTATCTTTTAGGATTCTAAAAACTGAAAGGTCCCCAGGAAATCTCCTTCGTTCAAGCAAGAAGATTATTTTTTTTATAGTGTCTGTGCATGGAATGTTTTTTTGGACCTAACCTAACAGTCAGGGTCACACTTCTTTGAATATATTTCTGACTAGGGTGCACCTCACCATATCCATGTGCCTCAGAAGGTTTCACAACAGTGACACGAAGGTGCTACTCCAGCTCTTACTGTGAAGCCCCTTGAGAATTAGAACACAGATGCCATTTGCAACAGCTCTCCAGGCAAGAGAACATACGAATTGCTGGTGTGCCTGTCAGCAGGTAGCGTCGTGTCTATTCTTCAGTGTGCAGACACGGCGACTGGCATGGCTGTCCCTGGGGAGGGTGCAGTGTGAAGCCAAGAGTTTCTGGGAATTGTGCTGCTCTGAAGAGGACTGTATTGTTCAGACAAGAAGTGCTGCTTTTATCGATGAGATCAGATTGTACTGCAGCCGGTCCACACTAGTTCACCTCTCTGCACCCTGAATGTGGAGCGAGGCAAAAAATCCTCCCAAATCTGCACTTACATAAAATAAAGACTATGCACATTCTTGTCAGCTGTGTTTGTCTTTCTTCTAGGTTCTTCAAGGGTATGGTGTAATATGTTGATCATCTCAATAAAATGTGTATGAATTTGCCTTCAACACTCCAAATTCACTCTGATGAGTGAAAGATGGACCACATACAAAAATAATTTTGTTTTAACTTATGTTTAAGAAAACAAAACTGACTCAACACAGTCTTTTTTTTGTATCTGTCAACAGTCTGTGGTCGTAAAAGAAAACCAATTTGAAAACAAGTTATTATTTTCCACTTAAATAATAACAAAATGCACATGTATATATTTTGTAACTTAAAAATTGGATAGTATGCATACCCCTTTTTTGTGCTGCAGATTCACCAGTGAGTGTTAATACAGCTACTGAACCTTAGAATTAGGTGTATTGAACAATGTACAAGTCTGATGTGTTTTTTAGAAATATCTGTAAGATCAGTTGTATTTCAGAACAATATCCTGACATAAGCTTTAACATTTGGCATCTTAAAAAGCATAATTTACTATCTGCATTTTTTACTTAGCTAATTATGAGCTGAATCCGAAGTTTAAAACTAACATGAGAAATTATATCTTCAAAAGCTGACATCCCACATACAGTGCAACAGCTGTTTTTTCAAGTAACAAGCACTACAGCGTTCACTACAAAGAATTATCATCAGAGCCGCACTGCTTTTGTGACCGTGCAAAAAACGTTTGGGATGACCTAGTACTGTCGGCATGAATTGTCTGACAATGTGCAGTTTTTTCAAACAGGCTCCATCATGTCCACAGGTGAGGACTGGTGTAGCTACCCATACCACATGAGCTGAATCCATATGATTTCTACAAGATACCTGTAAGCTCGAGTAATTGTGCTGTACAGAGGATTTAAAGATAAAACTGGACCAAATATTCACATGACAGTTTTGAATGTATTGCAAAATTTAACTGTATGCTTGCAGCATGTAACTACTGTAAATACAGAGCAGCAGATATTGAAGATTGCGGAATACAGTATGAACTTATATACAAAATCGCGGGATAGTTTACTTGAGAATATGGAGCACAGAACTTAAATTTGAAAAATATCCATTTACATTCGTCAACCTTTTATGTCGACAGAACGTATTTAGTATTGGTTTATACAGTTTTGTGTATAAATGAAAAATCTTTGTAAAGTACAAGAAAATAAATGAAGGAAGAGTCTTTAACACTTACAGACATGTATGGTCTTGATAGCTTCTTGGAAATAACCAAAAATATTATAAAAACACAGATTGTTAATTTAATAGCAAAGAGCATAATGGAAAATTAATTCTGATCTTTTCAATATAACAAACTTAGTGGGGCTTCATGCACAAATGTATTTAATACTTTAAGGGCACATTCGGCTATTTGTGAGTCTGAAAACAATAAAAGTGCAAAGCAAACACTTGGATTCTTTGACACACTAGAAACACTTCATGGGGAAAACCCCTGGATGAAATAAGGTGAAATAACAGGTATTGTACATAAGAATTTGAAAGCCTTACTTAGCGATCCTCAACAGAGGAAACAAGTCCACCTTGCATTTCAGGCAGTTCTATTCTTATGAATCCCCACTGGACGCTACCTTTGCAAATCTATCTGGTTAGCGGGCGATGAAGGAAGTGTTAAATTGGAAAACACTGTGTGAGAGTTCAGGAGCTCAAACCTTCCCACAGCAGGATTTATCAGGCTGCAGTCTGCAATCCTGCTTTTACCAGCCAAGGGGAAATGTAATAATACCAGACTGAGGCAGGTCAAGGTTGCTGGGGAGAGGGGGTGCCGTGTTGAGGGGGATGGGGAAGACGCTCAGCAAACGAACTAGAACTTTATATTACAATACGCAGCATGACTGCATTTCCTCTTCTGCTCGAATAAACCCGGTGTGTCGAATCTCATTCAGATCAGAATGATGTAATCTTATCTCTGGCTTGATATGAAAAGACACATGGTCACCATACGTGAACGCCTTTTGCGGAGTTATGGAAAAGTTTTTCCGTTCTGGACAGGAAAAGTTAATGCTGACTCTTGCACTGGTAATAAGAATTACAATACATTAAGGAAAAATTGTTTGTTGCCAAATTACAACTATGGAGTGTTGGATATGCATCTGTAACTATGCCAGTGTTGGGTTTGATTGCATCATACAATTCTAATAAATATGAATAAATCATGATGATCCTGAAAATAATTATCCTAATCCATAAGTAGCACAAGAAGTGCCACTAGAAGAATGTGATGAACGTCTGTAGAAGCCCCATTACAGTACAGTACTGAACTATTTACTGGACCATACTGTATTCTCTATTCCAAACTCAAAAATAGTAGAAATAAATGATGGTCCAATAGCGCTGGAGCCTAAAACAAACTACTGCACATATAACTACAACAGGTTAATAACTGGACTGTGAGCTATTTGTGCTGAGAAGGAGAAAAGGCAAATCTGAGATAGTCTTTTGGACTCCAGTGATGTCTAAAAGAAAGTGTTTTATGTGCTTTTGTACATATGTTTAAAATTTAGACCATGTACTTTCGTCAGACAGAAAGACCCTTGACAGAAGAAGATAATGCTTCATTGTTTTGAAATAAACTTGGATGTTGTTCAGTCTTCTTTTATTCATTAGCCGAAATTCTATATATGTCAGACAGTTTCTCTGACCATGTTTCCATCATTTCTCCTGGAAAGGCTGTAAAAGACACAAGGCTGCGTTAATGACGGGAAATACTAATTTTCTTTTAGGGTTTTTTCCATAAAAATCACGGATATCATGACATGTACTTCCCTGTGGAAAGAATACTATAGCCCACGCTGTATCATTTTTTTAGATCAGAAAAGGCAAAAAAGACTTGGTTGTAGACTATTTTCTCATCACAACAATTCCTCTTTTAATTTCAACTTTTCCACTGTATAAATGTATACTGTAGCATTGTGTACGCAGATATTTATACCATGTACTCAAATCGCTTTGCTTCATTTTCCCTCTGTTGGCTCCAGGATTTGCCCCCCAAAAACCCTGAGATGTTATTAATGAAAAAAAAACAACAATTCTCCTTAAATTCATTCAGTCATTTTACTGAGTTCAAGAGCATGATTGCAATTATTATTATTCAATCTATACACTACATTTTTTATTTAGAAGTTTTAAAAATGAAAAATCCAATGAAAAAGGATTAAGATAAGCTATTTGCAATATAACTCCTGTTATAATTTTAGAATGACATAAAGCAACAGAATTCAGCTCACTCCCCTTAGTAACTGGTTTATCAGCTCTTCTTGACAAGTATGAAAGAACGGGAACATCAGATTGATAGAGGTGCAGCATGTTGTCACAAGATAAAAGGAAGCTGGGGGGATTTAAAATGCACTGCAGACCAAAGTGCATTCATCAGCAGCTCTTTAATAAATTTTATAGCAGTAAAGGTCACTGTAATTGTTGAAGAACATTATTTTATTCCATTCATATTTCATTGAAACATTCAAGTGAAGTGAACTAGCACAAGCTTTCCACTCAATCAAACTGAAACCAGAACTAAAAAATACTAAAGGTCATACTTGTTAGCCCACAATGTTATACCTGACACAACACATGCTGTACTTGTACCATATTGTAACTCTACAGTATGTCAAAGTGTTCCACATTTCAAGAGTAACTTGTAGCTACTGCTGGTGGCACTGTGGTTAGCATTGCTCCCTTGGAGTGCTGGATCCCAGGGTTTAATTCCTGGGCTTCTATCTGTGTTGAGCTTGTATGTTCTCTCTGTGTTTGTGTGGGTTTTTACCAGAAGCTCTGGGTTCCTCCCACAGCCCAAGTATATGCTAGTAAGTTAATTTGCTTCTGAGAAAATTGGCCCAGGAATCAACGTGGATGCTTTTCTTTCAGTGCTTTGTCATGTGTATTACTGTTGTAGCGTTAATAACTGTTCTGTTTAAAAAACTGGCATCAATTCTATTTTTTCAAATATTTTTCAATGATATTTCTTCAGGACCATAATCTTCATCTTCCTTTTAGAAGTATATTTCTCTGAAAAGGGGGAAATTGCTATTATGAAATTGTGGACTGAAAACTAATGAGACTATTCTACCAGAAACACTGGGGTAACTGCCAAGACCTGCAAAGTACAGAAGTATATTTGAAATCCCGTAAATAAATCAGGAAAAAACATCTTTCTTATGTGCAGTGTGGGGACCCTCAAGACCATTTTAAAATGAATTCTGTCCATTGGATTGGTTTCTTGACTGAATTAATGGTGCTAGTTGATACCTGTAAATTTAAATCATATTAGTAATTCTACCTTCTTCTTTGGACTATAGTGCTTGAGGAAATTTATGAGTTTTCTCTTCCCGTACTAAAAAGATTGGAGCACTGGGAATTTCCAGTAAGGCAGGTTGGCTCCTTCGAAGGTGGGGTTTCCTTAGAAAGCATACTGTACCACCCTAGTAACAGAACAGTAATGTGAGCTCTGTCTGTTGAGTCCCCGAAAGGGATATCCCCTATTGTGTCAACCATGATCTACACACAATCCCACTCCTGCTGTATGCTGTCATTAGGTTTTTGGTCTATTATGCCTAAACAGACACTCAGTAACACTATAACTCTTTATTTATTTATAATGCTTTGCTGTCTTACATACGTGCATGTAATCCAATCCACGTACAAATCCACTGATCTCTATATGCACACTGTTCGCAATATGTACAGTATATCTAGGTTATTTAGAAAGTGCAGTGACATATTCATATGATTTTAATCTAAGAACTATGTGTTGTAATCACATAGAATGTGATTCTATGTACAAATCTCTTGAAATTATCTGTACAATGTGCAGAATAAATGTTCATACAAATTGACACTACAGATGTAAAGGTACAGAGTCTGGACATATTTAGTAACAAAAGGTTAGCAAAGAGCCTTTGCCTCTGATAAATTATTTTGCATGGTGATATGTACCCCTGTCAAGTCAATACTGTATGTACAACATGCACCAAACAGGTGTGTGATTAAAAATATAAAACGTTTTACATTTAAAAATTAATTTGTATAATCTTTGATACTATAGTTATTATCGCTTATCTCAAAGAATTGTATTACATGCGCTTGTTTTTGATTTCACTGTCTAATATATATATATTAAAGTTTCCAGTTCACTTACTGATTAGGAAATGTGCCTTAAAACTTAACAACTAATCTACACTAATGACAAAAACTGAAATATTATTATACAGAAAGCAAAAAAGATTTTTGTACTGCAACAAATAGGGCCAGTTAATAAGGAAAATTAATTCACTAAAGGTAGATATGTGAAAATTCGCATAAAAATCCACTAATAAGAGTCGCATGTTCTGCATGTTCTATTACGATCAAGCGCAGGTTCTTCTGAATGAAGCAACAGCGACATCTGTTGGTTTTTCTGGTGGTAGCTTTCAGTTCTAACCAGAGCGTAAAAGGCTCAACTTTTGGGCACAGATGGAGGTTCAACAATACTCTGTTGAACTTTACATCAGCAAAGCAAAGGGTAGAAATGAAAATGTTGCTTATTTCATTGTTGCAAAGTTGCAAAGTATGTTGCAAAGTTTAATACTTTGCAAAGACAATACAGTACCTACAATATCTTTCAAGTCTTTACTGTGATTTTGTAGTAGGCGCAATACTGTATATTTCTGATATATACAGAATGCATACAGTATGCATTGCAAAGGGTTACGAATACCATGCTTAATTTTTCATGCTTAAAATAGATTTATTATTTTACACATTCCGCAGAACAAAAACTACATCACCCATGATCCTAGGGGAACTATGGGTTTCAGTTTACTGGGACATCAGTAACTACAAATCCCAGGATCCATATGACCACTCCGGACTCGCTAAACAAATTCACGGTCGTTGTACTGCGGCAGCCTAGCTCGTCTGAATGCTGCGGGAGTAGGAAGAAAGCAGTGCGATCAGCGTTTGGGAGATAAATGGAGGTTTATTTCGCGACATTTGCAGTACTCTTATAAAAATCATGCAGATGGCGAAGGATCAAGAAGTTGAACGTATTGCCAAAAAGCTAGACAAGATGGTAAATAAAAAAAACACGGTAAGGATAATTTAATAGCATCCTCTAACATAGGTGATAGCTGTTCAGATGTTTCACCTTTGTTTTGGTAGAAAATTCTGACGAAATCCAATCGAGGAGACGGCCAAGCGCTTTATTGCGTGCAGTTTCCTATATATAACAAGATAAGTCTAAATAAATAGGAAGGGCATTTTCGTGTTCAGCAAGAAAAATCCATCTTGTTTGATTGTGCTGTATTTCACAATTGTAACACTGGTAATACAAAGTATCCGTCGGTTTCATGTTCCCAGATATCTCAGGCCGAGATTGCACCCACCTGGGAAAAGGAAACAAGCTCCAGTCTCATACGGTTCGGATGCATGTGTAGTCTGTGCCGTTTTGCAGTAATGCAATAATAGCAATAGGAAGAATAACCGTTTTGTCAATTTGTAAGCACACTCATACTGTACGCAGACGCTATCGCATCCCATGCATTGCCTGTAATCCTTATGGATCCCAAAAAATCCGTAGTGAAATATGCAAATCTGTTTTGCGATGCTGGGATTTACCACACCTCTTGGGTAACGTGAAGTTTTGTGCAGGCTAGCAATCGTGCCGTCCATGTATAAAAGGCTAAAAGTGGGCTGCATCAGAGATCTGCATGTTTATGTGCTGATGAGCTGGCAGCTGGTATTGGTCCAGATTTTTCTGTAGTGTCAGTCTTTAACAAATGGGAAGCAGGCTTTTTCTATAAAAAACAATGGACTGGATCACTATGACCCGGGCGGCTACAGTTATTTAACCCAAATGGCGATATATGTACTGTGACTAGTGTGACACAGAACGACCCATCCGTATGAAGTGTCATTTCTGTCGCAAAACAGGTTTCACACATAGTAGGTATAAATTAATTAGAACGTTTAATGACGGAATAACTTAAGTGCTGAATTTATTTCAGTGGGGTTTATACAGTCTATGCAAGAAATGTATGTTATCAATACAAGAAAACGTTAATGATATAATCATGAATTCCATTTCAGTCACGCACTGTTTAAGAGTCCCGCGTGAATTTGCCTAGGAAGAAATGAAAGCGAAAGTCTCGGTTTTGATTGTGCCTTGCATTTACTGTATGTATCTGAATTCTTCTGAAGTTCACGGAGTTTGCAAATTATTTACTTCACTTTTCATCTTTTTAGGATGGAGCTGTGGACCTGCTCAAAGAACTGAAAAATATAAAAATGTCTTTAGAGACGTTGCAGGTGAGATAGAGCAATCATAACATTAGAAATGACAGAAATCAGAATTGTAACTTTCAAAACATGAGAACGTGCCAATGAAAGAAAGCCATCATGCTCACTTGGTTGCTATTAATATATTGAGTTTACAGTTTCATCCACCTTGCTGTAACTGTACTGTATAGCAGGGCAGTGTGCTCTGGACCAATTACTGTATGTTTCTCTCACATTAGTATTTATAGTATTGCTTTTAAAAAGGCTTATTAAGAAGTACCTTATAAAGTGCATGGAATGTGCAATTAATCCACCCTAGGCAGTTTGTAAAACGTGTTGTTGGCCTTTTATCTAGATAGGCATCAGTTTTTGCGCATTTCCAGATTATATTTTTATTTTGCACTGGACACACAATCCCTGGTTTTGAACTGGATAGGGATGGTGTGCCTGAAATCTCCACCAGATGAGTTGTGTGGGATGACCAGTACCAGGAGTGTGCCACAATGCTGGGTCGAGCCTATAAATGTCAGCATTGGTCTCGGATTACAATCACACTTTTTAATCAAGCAGTGATTTGCTCCGACCCTCTGTCCGTCCTTAGGGAGAAGGTGTGTGTGGCAAAGATCCACACCCAGCTGGGCTCCAGAGTGCCTGTAGCACCCAGGTTATCCCAAAGTTCCCTGCTGGCCAAGCTGCCAAGATCAGCCACTCTAGTGCGGCCAACACTACAGTGGGCTTCCACTTAGGGAATTCGTCCTGCAGCTGTGTAGTGGTACAGGGCAGAGTGAGTGTCAGGGAGACTCTAGGGCACAACCTGAACCCCAAATGAATGACTTTACTGATTGATTCAGGTTGTGAATCCCTTTTTTATCTTTACTGAATGTTTAGCTTTTACATTACTTTGGGATTTCTTTTAGGATTTTTTTTTTTATTCGAGACAGAAAGGAGACAGATACAAAGTGTTTTTTGCATGTTTGAATGTTATGTTCTGTATTTTACAGTCTACAAGGATTGGGATGTCTGTTAATGCGGTGAGAAAGCAGAGCAATGATGAAGAAGTCCAGACTTTAGCCAAATCTCTCATTAAATCGTGGAAAAAGCTGCTTGGTAATGAACTTTCTGTTTCAGATTTATATAAAGTAGTGCTTCTCAACCATTTCCATTCCGCAGTTCAATTTTATACAGTAAATATAAAAAATTTGCGGCACACCGCCTGGGCATGCACACGTCATTGGCCCAAGCACATTATTAAAATATTATAAACAAAACTCAGGAATGTACAGTATGATGGGTGAAGCACTGAGATGTTCTCTGTTTTTATTTTTCTATGTCAAGCTTAAAAAATTGAATTTGCGCCACGCACTATTCCCTTATGGATGATCTTTAAGTGTGGCCTCTGTCTTCTGTGTATACACTGAACATGTAACATGAGACTTTGGTTCCTCCACAACATTAATATATATAAAAATATTTAGTTTTTTTCATTTTTTATTTTCTCATATGTGATTTGTTCAAAGTTTTGAGGTGCACCCCGTTAATGTCTGAAGGCACATTAGTTTAGAAATGCTAATGTGAAGGTTTGCTTTGCTTGTTTTTTTTTTGCCACAGTATATATAGAGTTGTAAATAATCTATTTAAACCACATTTATTTCCAAGGTTTAGGGAGACGGGGAGATTTCATTGTTTTCTGCAGTTTCTGATGTAGATGGAAATGTTTACAGACCTTGTGAATCTGAAAAGCTGCTGTAATGACATGGAAGAATGGGTCTCTAATTAGGGTTGATGTACCTGGCCTGTCTTTACAATCTTTGTGTTTACAGGAGCCAGAGTTAGCTTGTAGGAGCTGCTGTGCATACCATGTCTGTCTTCAGCCAAATCGGTCTGCTGTACACAGCTGATACATTAGCAACCTGTTTTGCATAATGGAAGTCCTTGGTTGCATCCAAAGGTTCCCAGTGGATCATCTCAATAGATGATAAGAGGTTACAAGCAGGAGGAAGCCATTTGCTCTGTTTAACCTTTTCGGCTTCTAATTAGGTTTGAGGATCTCATCCAGCCGCTGCTTGAAAGATGTCAGTGTGGTTGATGAATCACAATCATGGCCTTCTGGTCGAAGTTTCAAATACGCATCCTAGAAGTTTGTGTGTGTACCCTCTCGTATCTGTGAAGCCATTTGTGATTAAATGGCGTCTTGTTTTCTATTGAGAATTGATCATGCTCCTGGATGTCAGCAGTGTGTATTTAACTGGGAAAATGTTATCATTTAGATGGTTCTGAAAACAAATTGGATGACAAGAAAAAAGAGTGTTCTTCATCTTCGTCCTCTTCAAGGAACATTGTGGAATCCAGTGACCAGAGGTACAGTAGGTTCTATTTCTTATTTGGTGATAAGAAGGAAAACGAGCAGATGATTGGAAATAGTCCGCATGACTTCCAATGTACTTTTTTAAATCTTTTATTTTTTTAAGAATGAATTTCTTACGAGCTGCAGGTCCTGTGTTGTTCCTGTCATCCAGCATTTATGAAAGCTTGTGAGCTTTAAATATTATATTGTATACATATTTTAATTGTTTAAACATTTTTCAAAGACCTACTTACTTGGTAAAAGCTTTAATTGACAATTTGAAGAATGGTGGCGTCTGTCTTCTTCTCAAGCAAAAATCAAGAAACACCAAAGACCCCAACTACTCCGACCACTCCAAAAATCACCACTTTCCCCCCGGCACCAGTGACCACAGACAGTGTGCGCAACAAATGCAGGGAGCTACTGGTAGCAGCTTTGCAGACAGATGGTGAGTATTGCATGGAAGTGAACTTGAGGATCATCCTTTACTTCCTAGTGTTTATAGAGCTACACTGCATGCACTCTTTTTAAGCACCAGTGTTGCCTGAACCAGCTGTTCACATTATAAATAATTTGGCACCTCCCTGTTGGAATGCTGAGTGCACCTCCCTGAGTCCTGGGTCAGCAAGGTGTTCTGAATTTCTGAATGTTCTGGAGAACAAAACTTTTAAAATGAAGAACTGTTGTAATGGTAAAATCACCAGAAGTCAGAAATTGAAAACTGAGTTATGATGACTAGGTTTCAAGCCTACAGTAGGAATACTGTAGCTATATGAAGCCCTGTATTGCACAGTGTGTGTAAGGTATGAGCTTGTTAACAGTTAACAGTTGTCTGCAAGCTGCTGCATATCCATACAGCCCTGTTAAAGTATTCAGCACGATTCATGCTTGTGCGAAGATTTAGCTTGGTTTGGTATTGTGCACTCATGCACAGCTTTTTTTTAGCTTTGTAAATTGCAAACATCAAGCTTGAAGGGGTGATTTATTAATAGATTTCATTATTGTGTAATGCTTTATTTTTGGAAAAGATCAATTGCAGGACTTGAGTTTGTCTCACAAGAAGCTCTCATCATCCCGATAGTGCAAATATATCTGAATAATAACTGTATTGTGATCGCATTGCGTAACAAGTGGGGCATATGAGGTCCTAAGGCCATTCATATGAAATGTACATGTGGTAGATGGCTTGATGTTCTCTAAAATGGAAGTGTCGATTAGGGCATAGTGGATAATGACCTTAGCTGATCTAAAATCATTTTTTTTAAGCTGCAGCTTTAAAAAAATAAAAAAAATGTTTCCTGCAGTCGAGTCCAATTCACAAAATAAGGAATTTATCTTTATAACATGACATCTAGTCTTACTACTGTCAAAGATGACATTTGATTCTCATAGCGGTGATGAAAGAATTACCTTATTCTTTGTGAAATGAAAGGTTATTAAACAATGTTCTTTGATCATCCTTATGTGAACAAAGATTATCCCATGACAATCATTTATTTCCTACTTCATAATGTCATTTTAATGTATTTTAGGGTATAAAAAGTTAATTTAAGTGACTATTCTTTCTTTAAAGAAAGGTATCCCTGCACAATTGATCTTGTACTATAGTGTGCATGTCACTAAAATGTCATGTCTAATTTTATATGTGGCTTAATGATCCAGACTCTACCATGTGTAATTAGTGTCCTGAAGGGAACAGCTTATTCACTGTTCATGCTTTCTTGAACCATGAAGCCTGTATTTACCATTAATAACTTTTCTTAAATAAATTTTTTAACAGATGATTATAAAGCAATTGGAACTGACTGTGAGCACTTGGCGGCACAAATTGAAGATTATATCCTTTGAAAATTAAATACTGTCAGACAGAATTTTTCATCAGTCTTGAAGGTGCGGTATGTTGTTTTCCTTCAGAAAAATAGAAAGTTAATGTTATTGTGGCTTTTAAACCGTTTGAAACATGCATCAAAGGTGATAAAAAACAGTATCACTATGGCAGAACTGACAGTGGAGCTGGGAACAAATGATAATGGTGACAACACAGCGTTAGGAAAACATTTAGCCAAAAATGGAACTTTTATCTATCGTAAGAAAGTTGGACAGCCATAATCCAAAGATCACCCAGCGGACACCTCACTCAGTCATATGTTAGAAAAATAAAACATGGTGATCTTCAAAAGGCTTTTCAAGTGCAGAACAGGTAAAAAGTGAAACATACTAGGTCACCTATCTGTTGGTGGGGGAGCTGGTGTATTTTCTCTGTCTTGGTTTTTAGTTTTAATAAGCCAAAAGATTTTGTAGAGGTTCAGTGGTCTTTGACATATCTGCTTGCACAGTAGAGCACCCTACATGCCACATACAATTTATTTTTATAGGACAAAACAATACATGCAGAATATTGCTGTTTAATGCAGTTGCTACACTGCCAGATATAGAACCACCTACCTGATGGATCATTCAGAATTTTGCCTCACTAAAAAGAAGCCTTGACATTATTATTGGACATTAAATTTACATTGAATCCTGTACTTCTAGCTATAATGAACACTTCATAACTAAACTTTTCATGTTTGCTTTTTTAAATTACTTTTTCTACTGTGAATGTACAGCTGTTCCTCGATATCCTAATCCCCGCTTCCGAGTTTTCACTTTTACCAAGTGTGCGTTTTCATATGTGCCAAAGAGATTTGGCAACAACAAAGGTGCATGCTTTATAGCCAAACAGAAAACCCCACCCACCACCCATTCTCTCCTCTTAACTACTGTACTAACTTAATAAGATAAGTTTTGTACTTATCATGAAAAAATAGTCTTCTTTGACTATTTCACTATTTCTTTACCTTTATAATTATAGGCAGTGAAACTGCTCAGTGCTCAATGCCCTGGTTGCTGTGCTAAGCATTCCCAAAAATAGAATGCCATTCATTTGCATTGTCCCAGTGCTGAAGTGCTGTTGCCAGTGCACTATGAAAGGCACTGATCTAAAGTTTTTTTTTCTACTACATTTGTCTTCTTGCATCTGGTGGCACTGGGCTTTAAAAACATGACGTGCCTCTTTGGTGTGTTTTGGCGGTCCTTGACTGGTGATTACGTATCTACAGAGAGTTCAAATCCACAGACATGAAATACAAAACCAGGCTGAGGAGCAGGATTTCCAACCTGAAGGACCAGAAGAACCCGGATCTGAGGAGAAGTGTCCTGTGTGGGAGCATCTCCGCAGAGCGCATCGCTACCATGACCGCTGAGGTGAGCCCATCCTCTCCCAGGGTGCTGGCGGTGTTACAAGACAAAGATTAGGCCGTAGGAAGGCTTAGCTTCTTTTACCATCAAGTGTGTCCAAAATAACACAATCAGCATCTTTAGTTTAATATCTGTAAAGGAATAGGAGGTGGTTAGAAAGCCTGGTCTTGGAACAGATCGCTGTGAAGAGACGGAATGCTGGTTAAGTAAGAGAGGGGGGGCAAGTAGCCCATGGAGGAGGAGGAGGAATGACGAAGAGGTCTAGATAAAGATTTGGAGGAAGGCATAGTGAGTCGCAGCAGAAGTAGGTTTACGTAGTTCAGGTGCGTAGCTGCGTCAGCATGCGTTGGCTGCAAAGGAACAAGTAATAGGTTTATTCCATGCTGAAAAGAGAAGAATGTTTCGGCTATGGAGCCTTCTTTAAGTGGCTTAGTTTAAGCCACTGAGTTTTGGTTTACTTACTGCGTATTTACCTTGTCTTGCAAATTCTGGAACCTTGAATTACAGTTTTGTAATTCCAGAAGGCTCCTCTTATTAAATTTATAATAGTTATTTGGGCTGGCGCTTTATTAAAAGCAACTTCCATTTGTACCCGTTTCCCCAGAAGCAAAGTGCTTTGCTTCAGGGTGCCACAGCAGTGTTGCACCTGGGATTTGAACCCACAGCCTTCCTGTTCCAAGTCCAGCTCATTCACCCCTCGAAATCTTATTCAATAAACAGTCGAAGAAGATGAGGAAGGTGACTATAGGAGTAGATGGAACTTTATTATCTGAAGCGCCGTTTGTAAACTACATTCAGCCGTAACTACAGTACATTCTTTGTAACGTCTCCTTTTTTCAGCCTTGAGGTTTTGGAGGCGAGAAGAATGAACTGCATGCTCACAGCTGTTGGGCGTTTTGGTTGCAGGAGATGGCCAGCGCGGAGCTGAAGGAGATGAGGAAGGCCCTCACCAAGGAGTCGATCAGGGAGCACCAGCTCTCCAAGGTCGGAGGCACGGAGACGGACATGTTTGTGTGTGGGAAGTGCAAGAAGAAGAACTGCACCTACACCCAGGTACTCCTACGTCTGTCCCTAGGGGCTGCACTCACAGGGGTGCTTTGGGTGCTTCCTGCCTGGCTTCTGCAAGTCACAGTTTACCTGAGAGTGGGGGGGCGTCAATTCATTGCAATAATTTGGTCCACCAGGCTTCCAGTCAAAATGCGTTTTAAATTTTAATTGTATTATTTTAAGACAGGTTATTGTTGACGTTTCCATATTTCTTACCCTGACACATTACCGCATAAAATGACCTTTTTGATTTTGTAGTTTGATGGTAGTTATTAAATAGCACTTTAAATAGCAATTTTAGAATTAAATGTATACTAAAATGGCAATTTAATAGCATTTGAATGCATTTTTATAGTAAATTTCAATAGGACACTTAATATTTGTTTTGTTTTTTTAGTAGGCTTCAGGAGTGCTTTAAGTACAGATAAAGCTGAAGCAGAAATTTCATTGATGTCTAAGTGATGTTTTGATGTCTAAATACAACCCAGAGCTGGTTTACTTCCAGTCTTAAAGAGATTTTTATTTATCACTGGGTTGCAATGCTCCATTGACTTTTTTTCACTCACTACAGTATACAGTATTTATTGTGTTTGAAGCATCATAAGTTTTGCAAATCTTGCATATCTTTTTTTTTTAGTATTGGTGATCAAGGAAAAGGAGTTGGAATTCAAGGCTCTTAAAATACAAGAGGGATTTTTTTACTACATTTTCATTTTTTAATGACAATGGTATTTTTGTTTTAGGTGCAAACCCGCAGTGCAGATGAACCTATGACCACATTTGTTGTGTGTAACGAGTGTGGAAACCGATGGAAGGTACATTTTATTGCTTTTCCTATAGTGAATCTGAAAACTACATTTAAACTTTCTCTGTGCTGATTTTGGTAACTGTGTGGATTTGGCAAATAATGGTACAAGGATCACTAGTTGATTAATGTCTGCATGTTTGTCCTTAACAGATTTATTACATTTCTAGTTCATCAGATAATTTAATGGTGTACTATGGTGTAATTTTAGGTCTTCAATAGGTGTAATTTGCTTTTAGCTGAATAGGTTTCGTGTGCTTGCAAAATAAATAAATCTGGGTTTTTCTGTTTTACAGTTCTGTTAAAGCTCAGAAGATTTTGTGAATTCCATGCAAGATGTTGGGATTTGGAAACTTCAATACGATTTATTGTTTTGCTACTAATACAGAAATGATTTTTGAAAAGTCACTATGAAGAGCATTCTATTGTTTTTTTTACAAAATAGGATCTAAAGTACTGTATCTGCAAAAAAGTAAGGTTTGACTTTTTCTTTGAAGAAATTGTACTTCCATATACATGTTTTGATTTATAGGAGGAAAAGAGTCTGTTCTTGGGCCTTATAACTTATTTTGGCCTTTATAATCTTGTGCCTTTTGCATTGTTGTGATTTTTATTACTCAGCTCTACTACACTACCAGCTTTTCCTTGAAGTGTTGTATTATGACCTGTACAGTGCAGCTTTGTAAATTGCATGGGCTGTCATTCTTGTCCATCTTGCTTCACTTTACCTTCACTTCTGCTAGAACCAAATACAGCATGTGCTATCAGTAGGAACAGAGAATGACTTGCTGAAGTGGCCAGTTTTGATTTGACCGTGGAAGTGAGGTATAACACTGTTCCCACATTCCTGTTTAAAAGAAAATTAAAGCGTGCAGATTGTTACAGTCTGAGTGCAAATTTTCAATGAAAATGACTTTTTGTATATATTGTACTGTACGATTAATTAAAACTTATTACATTGACTGGCTTTGTTCTTTTGTTAGGATTACACTTTTTGTATAAAGGTGGCATCGTAAGAGGTTTCCAGCAGGGTGATATGAAAGTGGCTTATAAATGGGAGAGCTGGGGAGGTGACAGAAGGAGCAAACTGACCATGCTGAGGCAACATGATCAGAAGCTTGCATGCTATGTACTTTATTACTGTCTCTTTATTGCAAATGATATTGGAGATACAGGCGACTTAAACATCAGTATGTTACATAAGCACCTACTATGGCCATACACATTAAAGCTGCAGTACCTCTGTCGGCTACTAGAGGGTGCTGTGCTACGCTTGAGCAGTTGGTTTGCAGTTTCAATAGCATTAGTTCCTTTAAGAACATACCCAATTGATAGGAAGTCAGAAATGTGTGGACAGATGAGTTGAACATTTATTCCAGTTTTATTTTTCATTGATGAGTGTCTCTCCACATACTTAAATAATGCTTAGTCCCAGAATCGACTTCAAAAGTGGGTACAATTTGAGTCAATACATTATAAAGTTCAACATGACTTCATGAATGTATGTTCTCCCCATGTTTGTGTGGGTGCTCCGGTTTCTTCCCTCATCTTTTTGCTTTCCAAACAAAATAATAATCCAATTTCCACGTCCCACTATCTTTCCTCTTTCTGCAAATTTGCTTCAAGCACATTTTCATGACAAAAAATACTGTGACATCAGCCACAGACACAGGTTGCCACATTTCTTCCGGTGTTTTCCTAATCGGTGTTTTCAGTTCTTTGTAATCCTCAGTGTAATAAATTCAGAGCAAAGCATTTAGTTAACTTTAAATTTTATTTTTTTTCAAACAGTAGAAACAAAAGTTTACAAGGTGCAAAACTACAATAGGTCCTGTAAGGGGGAGGAGGGTATGGTTATAAAATAAGAAAGGGGTCTAAATAAAAGTAATTTGTAAAAAAAATGACTTCCCCGTAAATAATTTCAGTAAATCGGTCCTGACCAGGGAATTTAGCAGCAAAATTAAGAAAAGCTTTGAAAGCTGCAGTGTCCATTCCCCTGAATCGACATATTTCAATGTAAAGACTTGTAAAGACTTCTTAAAATGTTTTTTCTGTTTTAAAACATACTCCTCAGTAAAGTGTATTAAAATTTCATGCAGCTCAATTGAAATCAAAACCAATTACCAAATTGCATGAGTTTAAGGTGAACTCATACAATACACAAGGTTGATAAAAAAAACCTCTGGAGGCATTTTAATTGAAGAATGTCTGCAATTGTAAACTTAATACCCTAGGGCAGCCATGTCTTTCCAGAATAACAAACAACTTCCCAGAACTTCGATTAAGTACATTCTTCAAGCCAGGGTTCAATTTTAACATTTACTTTTGCACAAATATACATTTAGGTTCAAATACATTTTAAGCCCTAAATGTATGACATTGTAATTGGCACAGCTTAATCTGCTACAAGTATAATTTTCCCCAAAAAATGTTGATACTAAATCAAAGTTAAAAACTTGCTGCAATCCAACATACAATACATAACTATTACAGCAGTCAAGAAAGTTTTTGGGCACTTTAACATACACCACTGTAAAAAAATCAGGGAAAACTGGTGTGTTTCAGAGGATAAAAACATCATAAATGCTTCCTAAAACTTTTGGTACAGAATAATTATGAAACATGCAGTCACAGCTTTTTAAGAATGGATTCCTGTTTAAAATAATATGTATGCATTAAAAATGCATTTTACCCTGCATGAATTGGAATACATTCTTCTTTGCATTATGCACAGGTGTTTTGAAACTTCATTTCTTGTTCCATTAATGAAACAATGAATCTCTCAAGATGAATAAGAGCAGTGTCAAAATGACGTATTCATGAATGAAGCAAACATTTTTAAGTCTTGGAAGGAAAATGGAAAATAAGGAGCCCTTAATGACAGCAAAACCATGACCGTTATTTTTTTATATTTCCGTGCAGAGCAAATCTGAATAGCTTAAAAATGAATGCAGGGTAGAATTCATTTTTTAAATATCTTAATTACCTATTCCATTATTCAACTGTGTTTTAGACATCAGTGAATTACACAGGCTTTTCAAATCCAGTAATACAGTAGTAAAGAGTTGCCACCATTGGAAAGAGCAAGACTTTGGCTACATTTTAGATATTATGAATGAAACATTTCATCTACTGAGGTTATGGTCTTGCTATATTTTATACAAGTGGAACAATGACCAGTGCCAAGAACAGATCACTCTACAGTATGTTATACAGTATAACAAAAAAAGGGCCTACATTGCTCAGGAACACTTTTCTGCAACACAGCCTACTGTAGATGCTTACATAGTGACATACAGAGGTTCATCAGTGTAAAAGCCTGTAATAAGTTAAGCCTTCAAAGTCTGAGGTTTGAAATCTTAGCGGAAAACGTCACATACGATAGTATGTTCTCCTTGTCTAGGCTAAGTGCCTCACCACAGTTTAGCAACGGAACTATATTAATTTAAAAACTGAAATGTATTGTTAATGTTTTTGGGACTTTTGGGGTGAATGTTTTACAAAAAAAATTTAAATACAATTACG
The DNA here is from genome assembly GCF_055471065.1 of Atractosteus spatula. Taxonomy (NCBI): domain Eukaryota; kingdom Metazoa; phylum Chordata; class Actinopteri; order Semionotiformes; family Lepisosteidae; genus Atractosteus; species Atractosteus spatula. Next base: position 4,652,892 of record NC_142724.1, read on the forward strand.
AGACTAGGAAATGGTACCATTCCGAGTCCCATAGACACTTGCCTGTCTTGTCAAAAAATGAAGAATGTTGTAGAAAACAAACTTACGTAGGTAAATGGATACCCCAAACTAGGGTGTGCCTGATGACAACGCCCATGCCAAACTCATTTGGAATTTGTTGCAATTAGCCACTGATAGGAACAGCTGTTTGAAAATAAAACGGCATAAACCAAGTTAAACTTCAGTCTGAATAGAGCTATTACCATAATAACACATCAAATCTGTCTTAATGCAGTTGAAAGGATACTTAATATTGTTGTTATTGAGGCACTTGCGCTGCTTGCTTTTCAGTTAAGCTCTGGCCCTGTTAGAATGTGGGATGAGGTTAATAGGGGATGAATGAGATTTTCTCCATGAAGAGCAAAGATCTAACTGTGACCTATTCCCTATTACAGATATTGTGTCCAAGGAAAAGAGATTGACTTTTGAAAATATGGGAACTGCACAGGCAGCATTAAAACTATGACAGATACAGATCTATCAAAAATATGGTTTATATCAGTTCTGTCTGTTTGCAGTTCAGTAACCAAGAAATAGTTTTATGAATGCTGGAAGCTATCAAAGGAATTTTTTGCACACCAGACAATGCAGAGTGGCTCTTTCACTTCACTGAGCTTTCCTCCATATGGCAGCTTCACTCACACCATGGTGCAGATGGCTAACAGGTATTTTAAAACATTATCAAATTATCCATAACCCCAAAAAATGAGTTTAAAATTGTAATCTACATTGTTTACTACAAGTTTTTTTTATTATCTGGTCCAATAAGTGGACTTAGCACAGAAATATTGTGAATTTTTACCATCGGTTCATGTCCAATATATTTACTGTACATATCCAATTTTGATTAAAAAAAAGATTCTTTCTAAAGGTCATTGTACTTCAAGGCTGCTACTTTCTCGAGAGCAGTCTTGAAAGGTAGGAAAAAACTGGTTCTGAAATGTTCATTCCATTGTTGTAAGCCTTTGCACCTGTGAAGAAAAGTGTACTGGTAAGTGACGGTGGTTGTTACAATTTGAACCCACGTGTGTTTGTGCCACTGGGCAGAAAAGGGACAGATTCCAGGAAGAGAGAGTTTACTTGACAACGTTGAAGATCTGGGAAGGGCTGTTTGCCGAAGCCCTGTGGCACACCACGTGTATGGTCTACTGTATATCTATAATCTTCCTGTTATTTTTATAGATCTAATGCTCCCAGGTTCTACATCCAATGTTTTTGGATAGGGCCAGTGAAAGACTGAGTTCATTTGTAATGTGATGTCTATTGATCCAATTAAAATGTAACCTAAAAGCACTTATACAATAGTCGACTCACTGCAAATAAAAAAAAACAACAAAACAAGCCGAAAGGAACATTCACAACTGTAAAACTCAAGGAAAGTGTTAAGAATATTAATTCAATAGAAGGGAAAAATTGTTCCCCCCAGCAAAAATAACATTATTGATTTTATTATTAACACACAAACTATTCATTCAAAAAATGAACTGTATTTTGTTGGCTTTTTTTTACAAAAGTTTTGATTGTACCTAGAAATCCTTGCCCATTGTTTGCCTTTTATTGTTAAAGATCAAGTTTCACTAGTTACCTTTCAACTTTGTACATAAAACTGGTTTCACTTCCAGACATTTCTGAAGCAAAGAGCATCCTGTACAGCATATGTGAATAAAACAATTTTTTTATTTGAATAATTAAACAGATATTTGCGAATTTTATCCACCATTATGTAGATTTTATGATAATTCCAAGGTGTTATGTTATCTTAGGCCTCATTACAACCTACTGGAAAAGTGGAGCAGTAGCTACGAAATTTATGAACATACCTGGGTTGCTTATAGACCCCTGCAACAGATTAATACAAATTAAAAAAATAAAAATTTGGTCCTGTAGTTCATCCATGTATTTCAAACATGATAAAAAAGAACACTAATAAATAACTGTTCAAAAGTCTGACACAGAAGACAAATTGGTTGAAAAAACACTTTCTATGGCACTCTGGCCTCATGCATGTAACCTGCAAACCCTTCTAAACAAGGCTTCTCAAAAGTACACGCCACAACGTGCAGCCAGGAAGGCTCAAAAGAGAGAGAAGAAAAGAAGCTGATGCTAGATTGGGCTGGTGTAGATTTCAACCATCCCCTTTAAAATAAGGCGCAAAATTGGCTGCTCACCTGAACAAATGAGAATTTTTAACAAAACACAAATAAGCCAGAGGGAAAAAAAGTACAAATAACCACTTTTGGTTAAACTTGTTTACTGCTAATAATAATTTCACAGTTTATAAAAACATGAATGTCTTAAAAATATATACTACACACCTGACGCATTTTCAAAGCACCGTTATCTAGAAATCCCCAGGCCAGTTGCTGACTACTGAATAACAAAATCAGGGGTTTGGGTCGGAGGAGGATGGGGGGGTTTGGTAAAATTTAACACAGTGAGCCACCTTAGCTACATTTTGCCATAACTGTACCATGCGTTATAATTAATGCCCACTTCATGTACTGTAAACTTGAGGTTTGTTAAACACTTGGAATAATTGCTTCTCTTTATTGTGCAACTGCTTTTCTCTCAGCACCTCTCTCAGTCATTGTTAAACAACATTTTTTATCAGTGTGCAATTTAGAATATGCCGAACATTTATTAAGTTTACTAACCTTTTTCAAATACCAAAAACTAGGGATCAACATTATATTTGGATTTGTAACATATCTGTATATATTTCAATATCTTACTGCTTCCTCAAATATGGTGAAATCATTTTTAGTTCACAAAAGGGAAAGATACAGTAACAGTTATAAACCTCACACAGTTTTAGGATGAATACCCACCATTCCAGAGTGGGAGTTAAGAGCAGCAGTGGCAATGAATTACAGGTATGATTACTAACTAACACGAAACTACAGAGATTGAACTGTGCTGCAATTTCTCATTACATTATGAAAGTAGCTATTTGCTGAACATTTCGAATCAATGTGTAATAGCACAAGACCAAACTAAAGAAAGACAGTCAACCAAAAAAATGTTCTATACATTGTACCTGTAAGACACGGCAGAAAACAGTCAAATGGAACCCAACAACATTTGAGAGCCTAATAGTTTATAAATGGCATGTCATTGTTTTCTAGACCTGAAGGAGTACTCTTTTTTCTTGATCACAATAAATGAACAACAGCAATGTCCTGTGTCTTGCCAAAGACTTTTTACACCTTGAAAGATGACCGATGTATATTGGCATTATTCAACATTTTTGAACAGGTGCACCAGTCCGTGGTTTTGTTTTGTTTTTTACAAACAATATGCTAGAGAAGGGAGCTAACTTCTGTGAACCAGACAGTTATACTGTACATGTCCAAACCGCACACACCATCACAGATCAACATTGTATTTAAAGCTAGATGAACTGAAATTTGGGAGTCTAGCCTACAGGTCCATTCTCCTGTTTTGGGAAAATAATTTTCTTACATGAAACCACAGGGACCTCTGTTTCTTTGTCTTTTTATTTTGATATTTTTCCATATGAGATGCAAGCCACCTGTCAGATTGTCTGGAGAGTGACAGAACATGCATTCTAAACACGGCGCAACAATGCTCTGCTTTCACAAAGCTAGCCAACACAGCTGTATAGTCAATTAGAAACTAAGCCTCCAAACTGGCAGTCTCTTCATGATCCTGAGTACACCGAGTGTCGAGAAACTATGTTAAAGGGCATAGGGTCTTCATGGCATGAAAAGCCTTCAGCAAAAATCACAGAAACCTTGCACTTTCTGGACAGGCAACAATCACGGCACTTAACATGGTAAACATAGCATTCATCTCCCAATATATATATATATGTTTATATATCTAATAATTAATGTATATACACACATATATATATATAAATATCATGATGCACATCATTTTAAACCTCAAAGCAGAAAAATAATTTTACACCCGAAGCATTTGTTACTCTAAAAGAAGAGCATTAAAAATTGCAGTGCTCCTTTTGAAATACTCATTAAATTAAAAAAAAACTGTTCTAAAATGAAAAATGATTAATTTTCTACAAGGAATATTGCAAATTAGAATGCTTAAAAAGCTTTTTTTCTCAGTTGTAAACGTTACACAAACATCTCTCATCTCTACATGAACACACAGCCAGACTCTTCACTTGATGCATTCTTGGCTATCTTTATACTGAGGATGTACTTAGTGATAATGGCTTTAAGTAACAGAACAGGGCAATCATGTCAAATGTACAGGAAAGCCTCTATTTTATTTTACAAAGTACTAAAAATTATTTTTTTCCAATGTTCTAATTACAAACAATGCATGCAATACTTCTTGTATTTAATAAAGCAAAAATGAAAAATTTTGGAGGAAGGTTTTTTGTGGTTAGCCGGTATTCTTTAAAAAAAGTAAAGAATTGGAAAAAAGTTGCAGAGCTCAACCACAGTGTAATATAAACTTGCAAGGGCTTAGAAATATAAAGCTATTCATCACTATATCCCTCAGAAGCAGCAACATTATAAATATTTAGATAAAATTAAGATTATTTTAGTCTTAGTTACCTTATCTGATAAAGGCATTTTTTTTGGCAAATCAAATGCCAAAGTTGTAGCCTGTGAAGTAAAAAATATATTACACTTTTTTTTGAAGAAATTAAAAAAACAAGTTTCTTTCTCTGACAATAAATCTATACAAGTGGTTTTAGAATACACATATATATATTTTTTTTTTCTAAATGGCTGGTCAATTTTTAAGCAAATGTACTGTAAGTGTAGCAAATTAGCCAAAGGTCATTTCTTAGGTATGGAGCAATGTTCGCTTAAAACACGGGATCGGTACAGAAAAAATGTTTTTTTACCTCCCTTTGTACATAGTACAATAAATATACCTTAAAAACCACATTGTGATCTGTATAAAAGATGCAGAAAATGTATGACTGGGTAATCTGTAACTATTTGGTAACTCAGCAAGGCTTATCTGTCAGGTTTAACTAATAACTGATATGTTTTTCTTGTCAATATCAGCCTGATGCACACTGCTAATTAAAATATAAGGCTCTTCCTTCCACAGAAGTGGTCCCGCTGTGTCGGGACTGAGGCACATTATGGGCAAGAAGACTTACTGAACGTCATCCGTTAAGGAGAGATGCCTAAAAAATGTTCCTTTCTGATATCGTCAAGAATTATATCAAAGCTTCGCAAGAGCTGGAGGTAATACAGTTGCCCTCAGATTTATGCTGCAGAAACAAATGAAAACGTGTTAGTGCATATCGACAGAATGATTTCAAAGGACGTATAGTTTATATGAATTATATTTCAAGAACTGGGTACAGTGCCAGGTGTACAATCACCTCTCTCCAAAAGAGCAGTGGATAGCAAACTGGAACAGCAACAATGGTATGTCCCTAATTTATCATACTGATTATGAGTACCAATCTACACTCAGGAATACACATACAGTACATTATATGTATATATACTGTGCATATATATATATATGATATACATAATTGGAATTTGAATATTAATTATCTCTGGCCATTTGCTTGAAAGCTGAACCGTCTACACATACTTCTATTTCTGCCTTGTTTAAAAGTCTTCCTAAAAGGATCCGCTTTCTAATGCTGTGAAAGGGACAGAGCAAATTAATATTCACATTCCCAATCCATAAGACTGCTTGCTCTTAAAAGACACCATAACCCTGAGAGGTGTTCTATGTAAGATACATATTTTTTGTACAGTATATACACATACACACAGCTGCATACACATATGCATTTAGTAGGGAACAAATGCCTCAGGTGAATTTAATTTAAAAATGAATACATTAAAATCATTTTGCCCACTTTTACACCTTTGATCCATGTAAGATTAACACTATTAAAACTTTGACTAAAACACCCCTTTGGTGGTCTTTCGATATTTGGCTATCTTGTCAAATATTCTCTTTGCAACCTTTTTTATGCTTTGATAGAATCTGACTGTGCACAAACCCAATCTGTAAATGAAGTAGCAGTTGCAAGTGTCATTTATTATGAAAGATCCCGCCTTCTTGGTTCTGTGGAATCAAGTCTAGCAATACTCACAACGCAGCATGAGGTACCTACAGTATGCCCATGCCAGACTGCTGTCCGCAACACTAGTGATAATGACCATAAGACGGTAGTTTACTAGCTGTACTTTGTTTCCACTGGGTAACTCTACTGCAGCTAAAGCCTTCTGATCCAAAGGCTGCTGCTGATGTTTATTCTTCACAAGCTCAAATAGTATTTAACATTTTAAAATGACCTGAAAAAAATAATCTTTGATTTTTTAGACAATTAAACAGCAGAAGCATGCACAACAACAACAGCAGCAACAAAAAAGAGCTGTCATTCAATATTTTATCCCCTATGTGTTTTGGGAAGGGATCAGTTACAGTAAGTGTGGGAGCTAGAAGCTCTATAGCACCTCACCTAAGAAATTAGAGCCTTTGACATAATTTTCCAAAGAATATTCCACAGAATATGGGCTTCTTTCATAATGAATCAGCTGGACTGCAAAGCTTGATGTTCCAAACTGATTTATACACCCCAAATATGAGTACATGTATTAAACAGTGGCATTGTCTACTTGACACTGGGATGCATTTTAGCAAGGTAAACCCTAATCGTCCTTTCTTTAGCTTTGTAAACAACCGCTGGCAGCACTCCCCCCCCCCCCCACCCCTAATTCAGGTCAATTTAAACTCCCACCTCATCAACATCAACAAACACACCAGAAAGACAGTGGAAAGGTCAGGTTCACAAGAGTAAAAGGCCAGCGGTGATCAGCTCTACCACCGTTTTAGAACTTTTAATAGACTCCAGCGTCTTATTGCAGCGTTCTTTACAGTTCTCCTCCATTCGTGTGGCATCAGGGAAAAAAAAGAATAAAAATCAGTAGTAAACGCTGTAGTAGCTGTACGCATAGTAGTGGAATGATAGAAGAATATCATGTGATGACCCTGTTTCTTCCAGTTAGTCTGTAGATCAGCAATTCCAACATGGCAAGTTAAAAAGGGCTAAAAAATAAAATCCATAAGGATCTGGATTCTCCTTAGTGGTTGTGCAGTGGAGAGAGGGGGCCTATGACTCTGAGGAGGAACGAGAACCACTCTGAAGCAGTGACTTGTATATAGGCGAGTTCAGAAACCTAGGGTAGGAGTCTCTGTGCATTAGGGTGTAAATTTGAAGCTGCGCATCTTCAAATGTTTGAGAGGTGGGCTCCTGCATTTTCCTGTTAATGACTTCACGGACTCTTGAATCAAGGCTAACCTGCATGACATAAAAAAATAAAAGCAGAAAAAAATTAAAATGACAAGAAGATACAATAAACATCAAGAATTAGGCTGGAGTGAGACACACCTTTCATGAAAAGATTCCTGTTAAAGCAAGGCCTTAAACTGGCTATTTTTTATGGTTTGTTGAAGAATCAAGTCCTCTGTGTTGTCACAATATGATCATTCTCAAAATAAAGAGCAAATTACATAAGGCTGAGATCATGTAATTTAGTTTAATCTACAGAGACTTTAATTATTTCAAGTTTGATCTTACTAAGGAAAAGTGCTCTGAAAATGTATATGCAGAGATTAAAAAATTAAACATAAAACAATTGTAGTTTAGATGAAGAAAGAAACAGCTTCATCTCCTTATAGAAAAGCCCTTGAAATTTAATGGCACCAAAGCACAGTGCTAATAGAAAATGTAAAAAATAATTTTAGTAAAAACATGGGTCCCTCTACATGAAGCACACATATCACATTATTTATTTTATATTGCCAACATACATATACAGTACTATGATGTTCTTTGTTTCACTCATTGCAAACACTGGAGTTCTTGGATTTGTAATAAAATTTGTACTTTCAAAATCAGTATCACTAGTTACTATAAATTATTAAAGTAGTCTGCATTATAGTTCCAAATAAAGACTACAACTTAATTTAACACTCCAAATCTGTGACAATGACATGTATTTAAATTTATAGTATTGATAGAGTGATATAAACTAAACACTAGACCAACTGTATGACAGTAATAGACCATAATCCTGATCGTAGTCTGAATCATATCTGTAACTGATGAATAATATTTCTCATTAAACCTTTCCCAAAAGGACATCAGGTTAAGCTACCTTTGTATAAACTGTACTGCCTTTAACATTATATCAGTGCAGTGAAAAAGCTCATACATGTACTGGACTACATGGGCTAACTTTTCAGTTAAAAAAAGAACAATAAAGTCTTTCTCCATCCACATAGACCAAAATTCATTATTACTTGTCCTCCAGCATAGCTAGACATAGCTACAGCTAAGAAGTGTGTATAATAAAAAGAATCATATTGATTATATACTGAACAGAGATGGACTAAGCACAAAACCTTATGATTTAACTCATTCTAACTGAGTAAAAAATAGCAATTGCGATTTGATAGAAATGAAACATATCTAATACGTCTTTTAAACATTAATCAGACTCTTAAATTGCTTTTGTGCATTTCATTTCCTTTGGAATTCAAAAGGTTTCCGTTCCCTCTTTGCTTATTTAACCACAGAAACAAGGGCATACAAATTAACTACAGACTAATGTGTGAAAGAAAATATATGTACTGTATTATATGAAAAAAATCACAATTTCAAAGGGCATAGCTGTTTTAAAAACAATTCCAGGAAAGAGAAATAATTAAGTAAAAACAATACATTCTTTTTCAACACAATGACCAGAAAAAAAGCTATTTTAAGGAAATGAAAGTAACCCTTTCTGAAAAGCTATTCTACGCATATCTTAAATGTCATTTCTAACAGGCAAAAACATGCATGCTGTGTGACACTTGTGAAAAAGTAAGTCTCGCAATTCAGTTCCATCCCTAACAGGCTTTTTTGACAAGTCTAACAAAGTCTTATACGTATAATGTTTCCTTTATTTTACAGTACTTATAAAACTGAGTGGCTTGTAGATTAAAGCAATCTCTTGTCACGAGGTTGCTGGTATTCTAAACATATACATCAAAGACAGTTTTTTATGAACTGACTTTGATTCTCTACGTGACTGACTTAAACATGTGTGTAGTCTGTGCATCATTAAGAGCATTTCTAATGATTGCATTAATTCACATATTACCTCCTTGGGTGAGAGTATGGAAATGTAATCCTCATAGATCATCCGTGCTTTCTCTTCAATGACCGATTTGTTGATTTCTTTCTTGAGGTCTTCACAAGCCAACCAAAACAGCATGTTCTCCTCACTGTACTCAGTCCTTAAGAATTCCCTGAAGACGTTTCTCCCTGCTGGATTTTTCATCAGCTTGTCAAAGGACTGTGCCCAAATGCGCATCTCCTCTGTTGATGGTTTGGTGCTACATGAGAAGAAAGAGAAATGTATGGCCAGGTCTCCCGAGTGCCTCCACCATTTAAGGTACTTGCTGGGAGCATGTGCCTTAATGAGCCTTGTGGTCCATGTCAATGGTTTGAACCCAGGCCATGTCATTAGTTAACTGTGACCTGCGATGCATGATTATTTGAGCACACCAAGGGTAGACTGGATAAAATTAACCAGGATCAACTCCAGGGACGGCTACAAATAGGACGTGCATCCCAGTCAAAATCCTTAGAAATTTCACTTGAGAGGCTAGTGACCAATTAAGCCACTAGTAAGCTGATTCGGTTGGTCAGAGCTGAGTTAAAATGAACTACAGGAGAAAGTGAAATTTTTACAAGTTGCCTGAATATGTTTCTTTAAAACAAAAATCGTATCTACGCTCACATTAAATTCACATTGAACACAGATATTTAGAAGAGAACGTAAAGTGACTCAACATGCAAGGCTCCGTGGTGTGAAGCAGACAGGACTCTTCCAGTGGACAGGAAGAAATATACCCTATACCGTAGAGGAGACCTTTTGGCTGGAAGTTGGGAATCTGACGAATAGCTGTCACCTCTAACTTGTTAGTTTTTTTTTATAAAACTCTCCCTTTCTAAGATGTTGTTGCAACCCATGAGTTTACCAGTGTTAAACCTGATGCTGATGACCAGAGCTGGTTTTACTCAGTTTATATACTGGGAGATCCACTCTTCCCCAGTGTTTGCATCCTCACAAGGATTTAGGAAGATCGCTAATAGGGCTCTTTCATTCACTGGAGTGATATTCAAGAAGCTGTGCTCTGTCTCTCACCCCTCCAGCATCTTCGACTTCGTCACACTAGGCAACATTTTATTAAAGAACTACATCTCAACCATAACATAACTACCATACTGTGTGAACATACTGTAATTCTGGTCAGCAGAGGGAATAAAAAAGTCAGGTCCATGACCTAACAGCAGGCCCAACTAAATTTCGTTAAGAATCATTTATTGGATGGATTTTTAAAAAAAAAAAAGACTGGCTCAAACTATTGCGGAATCTACGATGGCTCTTAACACAACAAGAAAAATGTGGACCACATCCTGTGGAAAGCTGTGGAAAAGGGAGGTATGTAGATAAAATAAATAACATAAAGGGAAAGTCAGATTCGAATTGAAGGTTTAAAGAAAAAAAAACGAATGAAATGGAGAATACATTAAAAAAAAAGGAGGAGCAGGCTCACCAAGCTTCACAGTTTGGTATGGTCTCCAACTTGGTCTCCTGGGACTTCCTTCGTGTCCGGTTCTCATCTTCATTCCTAACAGTAAGACTGAAAGGTAGTAAACGGCATTAAGAAATAACGGCACGCTTACTAAAGTCACCTCTGGTGTCTTCTTCTTCCAGCCCACACTCGTACTGTAGAAAGATGCCTTGTTCACCCTTAACTGGAGGCCCGCAGCAGCAGCAAAAGCAATAGGGCTGCTACTGGATTCAAAGTGACATTAGGAAAGTTTCACATGGAGAAGAGCTCATGGCCCAGAGTTGATACTTGTCTCCGTTTCCTCCTAGAAGCCGACGTGTCAAACCGCTAATGAACACTCAATGATCTTGATTCAACTCATTATTCTACTGTACTATGAAAAAATCAAGTATGGGCTATGCCTTTTTTATGTGATGGCTTAGATTTTTAGTACTTTTAAAGTAATAATACAAGTCACTCATCACTGAGTGTTGGCGTTTGGTATTAAATTAAAACTGCTACCACGATCATCAATAAATGACTTATCGGGTCAGATCAGTTTTGGGCTGCTCGCGGAAAGGAGAATGGAGTTTTTAGAACATGCTTCTTAATTTTGGTTTTATGTCTAAAAATAACACCCTTTTGTGCACCCTCTTTCCTGCTCCGTTTTGATGACTTTGTGGTGATGTTGGCATTTGCAGAAATGAAGACAACTACACAATATATACTGTATTACAGAAGTACATATAGTATCATGCAAAAAAAAAATACTCTCTTTTTCATATACAATCTAAAGTCCAAAATAAGAATACACCAGAAAACTGCTTTCTACAAGAAGGCCATCAAAGAGCTTTGCAACAGTGATTGCATTTTTTACAATACAGCCTTTGGAGTGAGTTGCAGGAGGCATGTTGAGCTCCGTTTCAATATGTCTGCTAACTGCTTTACTTCTCAGAATTTTGGCTAACTTCATTTTAAATTACAAACCACAGAATGAACAATGGTTCCTGTTTGCAACACAGCTTTTTTTCTCTGGTCTTGCTTGATATAAAGGTTCTTCCTTTGCAAAGAAGGGCATGGCTATGCAGTCGGCCCATCTACTTCCTTAAAGAAGAATTTCTTGTCTTAACAAAACAGCCTGCGAGTTGTAATTTCCTGAAATGAACCTCCACCTGCAAGATCAAGTGCATCTCACCATGCCTCAGTGCAGCCCTAATTAGAACACGTCACATTATGAGAGCCACCAAAAACAGTTCCTTATTACTTCTTCATTTCCTAATACCTCTTTCTACTTCAATTAAAACACACAAGTACTGAACGCACAGCCACTGCATCGCAGATTCCATGAGGCTAAAATCTCACACCCTCCCCTTATTTAAGTTTTGCATAAGGCTTGCATGTAAGCATTTGTTAAAATTATTTTAATTATAAAAATCAAAGTGCATTTGAAATAAATCTTTACAAGTATAGTGAAAGTATCACCTGAGTTTTTAATTCTTTTCAGAAAGCAAGCTAGCAAGCTCTCAAATCCAGTAAATTGGCATCAGACACAAATAAATATTTCAAACAGATTTATGTCGCTTACAGTAAGTGTAGAATAATTACTATGAGAAAGTGAATGGTCAGACTATTCCCATGCATTCAATAACGTTAAACTGACTGAAGAAAAAAAAGTAAATACAATCTTTTTTGTACTTCCGAAAGAGTTTTGGCAGCTTTATACTGGCTTTCCAGGCAGCAGGGTACTGGCTCTATGCAAGTAGAAACAGCAGAAGCTGCCAAATCTCTTTCTGCCAATGCAATACCAAGAACTCTCCTTTAGGGGATGTGCAGATGTGGATTATTTCAGGATTTCTGAAGCACACACAAAACATCTTAAGAGTACTGCCCTCCCTAAAAGATTTCACAGCTGAAATTCTCTTCAGTGGGGTACAATTGTCTTTTCCAAAGTGAAACGAACACTGCAGTGTTAACCCTACAGAATGCCGGGTTAAAGTTAATGTTCAAAGTTTTTGGTATTTTCTGGAAATAATTGTATATTTGTGTTCTGAGGACATTTTCATGGTTTACTTTGTGATGGAGCATCACATGACTTTGAAATTATCCTTATCAGGAAATCAGCTATAAAATGCTATGAATGTGTTTGCATCTCCAGCACAGTGAAGCCAATCACATACAGTATATTTTACTTAAGTGCCTGATGCGGTTAGTCTGAACTTGCACGACTTAATTAGGGGGGTTGTTACGTTACATCTGATAATTACAAAAATAAGTACAACTGTTTAACTGGAGCTGTGTTTCCAATAGTTGAACAGAATGCCTTGGAAACATAGGTGCAGGTCTATAAAAGGGATCAAACAGCATAGTAGCCTGAATTTTTATTTATTCTAAATTAATAAGTAAGGCATTCCAAAGTCTGCAGGAAACACAATTCATAACCACTTGATTTGGAGAATGCTTTTACATGACTGGTAGTGATGTTAATTTCTTAGTAGCATCAATATAAAGCAGTTTTCTCCTATGATAATTTTAATAAAAGTGAATTTGATAAGTTGTAATGCCAACATCTGATTTTAAAGGAAAAAACATCTTCCACTTCATAATTCATACAGTAGATATTCTCATGCAAGATTCATGTCTCATTATGTCTGCAGTCACTTATGTTTTTTTCTTTTGGGAGGGGGTGCCTGTGTGTGTGGGGTTCCCTACAAATACTGTACTTTGTACGTTATCACACTTGCTGCTAGAAACCGGATTCAAGAGTTTAAAAGTGTCCATCCTCCCGCCTGCAATATTTGTTTGTGAAGCCCTTTGTGCTCCCTATTTTTGGACAATAAACATGTGATTCTGCAAAAGAGATGCCTCTTAAAAAGAACCTAAATTTGTCAGGCTCATCATCATGTCCTAGATACTTACTGTACTAACAAAATGACAAGGGACTTGAAGCAAAAGAAACAATAAGGAGAGGATCGCAAATTTGTTTTCAATACACTGTACTTTCTTTGGCCCACTTCCAACATTCCGTTGTGAATGTCAGATTGTGTGAGTTAGGTGTGCAGTCTTGCAGTGCAGTCTATAGCAAGCAACAGCAATAACTTTTTGGCTCTGCTTTGACAGCATGCCCCAACTGCTTCCACATCCCAGCAGTGCTACAGTACAGTACCTGTCTGTCTCCTGTTGGAAACATTCCTGCAGGTAAAGTTTTTTTGGTGGTTTCCTCTTCATGTTTATGACAGGTCCCGTTTGAACTATTTTCAAACAAAACAGATGCCGTGCATTTTGTGCAAAGGAAGGAGACCCACGCAGAATCATGTTAGGGCTTCACAGTGACAAAATGGAATTCTTTCAATGCAACTCTGGTTTCCAGATAAAAGGGATTGGTTTGGGCTCATTTTCAAATTCAAGAACACACAGCAGAGAGCAAGGATTTAATGGAAGAAGGGTACAAACGAGAAGAGGCCATACAGCCCATTTTGTTTGTTTGATTATTTAATATTTAAAATATCTGTCTTATGATGCTTAAAACTGAGTACAAGGACAATATTCTAAGTAAGGTCTTACTAGTGCATTGTAAAGCTTAAGCATAACTTCCCTGGAGTTAAAATTGCTACTGTTACAGTTGTACTGTATATACCCATGGATTTTTTCCTTTTTTATGTCTTTTTTGTGTCTCCACATTGTCTTGATAGGGATTTAGAAAATTCAGCACAATCATCCAGATTCCCTTTCTGCACAGCTTTCCGCAGCTCAGAAGCACTCCTGAGATATGTATAAGGTAAGATCCTAGGACCACAGTGCATCACTTTGCACTCATTGATGTTCAGGTTCACTTATCTTGTGTCTGAAATGACACCATGATTTTGCCAAAGTCTCTTAGTAATTGTCCTGCTGCTGTATTGTTTGCCACCGTTTCTTTTCTTGGATTATTAAAAGTGAATATTCATGACACCAGGTTTTTTTTAATCAACCAGAAAATAATAAACTCTAAATAACTGAATTTTTCTAGTACTGTGAAAAAGTGTGGCATGGATTAAATGAACAAAGGCAAATATACTGCATACTGAACTATATCTGTAGCCAGAATATACAATTATTCAAATTACTAAGGTAGTCAAATTCTGAAATAGGAAAAACATAACTTATAGAAGACTGGTAACATAGTGTTGTATACTGATATTGTATATATAAACAAGATACACCATAGCATCTGTCTGTTCATCTTAATCCAGCCAGGTTTAAAACAACAGTAATGTTGCTGGAAGGTAACACCACACCAATACTGCAATCACTGCATTTCGAATCACGTGACTTAATGCAACAAATACAGTCAGTCAGCTCCTAGTCTTGTAAAGCTAAATCTTTTTGTTGCTTCTTTCTTCTGCGCTGTTGTCAGATTCTGATACCTCCAAGCCATTGTGTACTATAAGTATACTAAAGTTTTAATGAAAGAAAAAAGCTGACAAATGGTTTAAATCATGTGGAGCACACGTTTGATGATTCCTTTTTTTAAACAGGGACAACATTTTCATTCAGAAAAATCCTATAACACATGGATTTCTTTATGAAGGAGTTATCCCATACTGTATTACAGTTAGACTTATTGTGTGCGTTTGAGCATTGACCCCTTTTCACATCAGATCCAAGCGTGTGTAAATTGGAACTATAGCCCAGACCATGAACATGGCCGCCTATACTGGCAAGAAAGCCTATAACCTAAAAGCGAAACAGCAAGCAACGAAATAATACAGTTATTACAGTTGCATTCTTTACATAACAGGCCCTAGGATGAAAATGTACAGTGGCATTATGTCACTTTTTTCTCCTGATAGTTAATATCAGAGTGAAAATCAAATGCAATTGATTTGGCTGAGCTGGCCTGATTCAAGAATGATTTCCAGTGAAAACATATACTGTATACATTTCCCTTTTAACCTTTCACCTTTACCTTGCGATTTCAGCAATAAAGAGGATTCATCACTCAAAAGCACCTTTGATAATGTAAACTCACTCTGAAGGACACAACAAACAGCAGGTTATGAAATGAGGGTTAATAGTTACATAAAAAAATCACAAATCTGTATGAAATGACATGTGACAGTTACAAAAAATATAACAAAATGCATTGGAGTCCCAACCTCTCTACAAAACAACAGTACTGTACTGTATGTTTCTTATAAGCTAGTATTCATCAGCTGTAGGCCTTGAAATTAGAATGCTATATTCTCTGCTGTTTTTGAGCAATTATTTTGCACTCAAGTTCATATATAAATGCAAAACAACAGTGAAAAACACAATAAAATACAGTATCTGTTTTTAATATAAATACAGATGATTTATATCTGAAAATGAACCTTCTTCAGGTATTACTCGTTAGAAATGATACAGATATGTTAAAATCTAGAGGCCCACTGTAAAGTTTTCAGTATTGAATAAAACACTGCTTTACTGATGGAATAAAATAAATAATACAGAGCCTATATATTTAATATTCTGCCTTAAAAATAAAACAAACATTGAAGAATTACATTTTCTTACATAGCTCTCGGTGAACATTTTCAAAGACATTTTGTTTCTTGAGTCATTAATAAGTGATTTTTGCATATTTATTTATTTAAACTGGGCAAAGGCACCAAAAACAAAATCTCCCCAGTCACCACCCTTCCAAAAAATGATTTTGAGAGCATTTCCCCAATGGACAGATGATCCAACAACACCAACAACAGCAAAAATGACAAGATCCAACTTCCAAAGAAACAGAAAGAGAAAACAAGCTGTTTCACAGGTATATTTACCTGCTACACATGCGTCGCATTTCGTAGCAAATAGATTGTATGACGTACCATGAGCAGCTACAACAGCAGCACCAGCAAAAGCAGCAGGTGTTGGGACGCTGGTGGCCAGCCTGTTGTGCCCTGTTTGGGGAGGTCTCATTCCGCGCCATCGGAGGCTCTCTCTCTGCCGGGACAGGGCCTGTATACTGCACCACAAACAGAAAAACACATCACAACAAATCCAACTCCTTTAAAACTTTTAATGTAGCAATACTCACTCCTGATCTAGAAGACCTGTAAGAACCCAGATCCTTCTTAAAACCCTCTTTAGCTAAAGACTAAAAAACAGTTGGACCAATTAAGTACATATAGTAATTACCTCAATTAAGTCAGGAAGAGCTCAGGTGAATTGAACACCATGACCCAAAGGATAATAGGTTTATTTGCTCTCTGAATAGTAAGACTACTTTTTTACAACTCACTGAGTTTTCAATATAAAAGCACACTTTGTAGCAGGTAGCAGAGACATTTGAAGAGTTACAAAAAATCTGGAATGAAAACAAATGCTAATATATTTTCATTTCCCTCATTCCCATCTCAGTAAAATGTCCAAAGTTGTCTAGGTCTGTTTAGCAGCTGAGGGCATCTTACCAAGTAAACTGGGATGCAAAGTCATTACTATGATTTAAAGGAAAAAGACATTTGATTTAAATTACTAGAGACTAATACTTTCCCAAGACCCCAAACCCTACACTTCAGCGCTCATCTCCAGTCTCCCACCACAACTGTCATCAGGTGCTATAAGAAAATATGCAGGAAGAGAAGAGAGAAATAAAGAGAGTTTCAAGTATTTTTAATGAATTGGACGGAATTGGGTGAGATGAGTCGTTAAGTTTTCTCTTTTGCTTCTAAAACTAAATAAACTAAATAAAAGCACTCATGCTGACAGTACAAACACAGCAGAGCAGATGCTAAAACAGCTGTTCAAAGCAAATAATTTGGTTTCTCATTCTTCATTTTTAACTGAAGACTGTCCCAGGTGCAAGGGATTTTCCCTGGTATTGTTCATTGAAAGGCCAGGTCTAGCAGACAGGTATAGGTAGCTGTTTTATCTTTCACAGACTTGGAACACTGTTTCTTAACAAGGCAGGGCTGTGTTGTCCACATATATCACAATGCGAGCATATGGATGCATGTCTGCTTGTGTACTGTATATCACACAGTACCATAGTACTAAGAAAAAAAGCCTTCCCAATAAATAGCGCATACAGTGGAGGAACAAAATAATGTGATATATCATGTGATTCTGCCGTGAGCAGTTTGCTGGATCTATTTCATCACACACAACACAATCCTGTTGTGTTTTTCTATACCACCTCTCTGGACTTCACACTTGATGGAACATGCCAAAATCCACAAAAGCTATTATAATTGAGCACATCAGAATAAAGAATGGATGGCCCCAGCAATCACATCATTTGCATCTGATATACTGTAGTGAGAGCAGCTAAACCAGCACCCACTGGATCACAAGTGATCAGTGAAATCTGATGTGGGATGTTAGCTCAGAAAGGATTCTTTCCAAAAGGACTGAGGGGTCTTATTGACTCCCTCAGTGCAGATATAAACAAGACTGTTTCACACATCTTTCAAACAGCAGCAACCACAGCAGTCTGCATTGCCTTACTCTTTCCCTATCAGGGCTAATACAAAGGGGTCGCACCCTCAACCCACAAGATCATATCATCGTTTTAAAGGATCTGGTTAACACATGTAGGTGAAAGAAAGTACTGACGCTTATTCCGTTAAAGGACTGTCACCTTCTTAAATCTTTTTTTTTTTCATGCATGTAAAAAAATACTTACAATTTTGACTTTGACTTTTGAGACGCCGTGCAAACCTAATCTGAAATACTCATAATTTAAGTGGATGCAAAGCACTTTCACAAAATGAATAACCTGTACATCTTTTGATCACATATTCCTCATTAATTGGTCTTTGGATGAATGCAGTAATAACAAATTTGAAGTATCTGCTTGAAGTAAGGCATTGGAAAGAATTTATTTCATGCAATACAAAGCTCTCCTGTACTGTACCAGTCTGTTTCACTGTTCCACAGGGGTTATTTTTAATTTGCTGAAAAGCTGTAGCCATCCTAGTTTCCAATTACACTTGGACCAGCTGTCGTGAATAGAAGGGCACTATGTTAATACGCTGCAATATGAATTACAATAGGAGAACTATGCCACAAATTAAAACAAAAGCATTTGTTGGCTGATATCATGTTTTGCTTATTTAAATGGTATTACAAGACAGACAATGTAATACAAGAATGAGAGAATCAGTCATGCGCAGGCATACATAATGTCGTGTCAGCAATAAGCACCAACAACGATGAACAACAAGCTCTTTCTGACAATTTCAGATTCAGAACCGCTACTGGATCAACTGTCCACAAGCTAATGGAAATCAGGACCTTCTTGAAGGGATTTTGCTTGTTTGAGAAAACAACATAAAATCATTCACCATCTCCCCCAGAGCAGTGCAAATGGGAACTTTCTGAAACAAATTCAGAAACAAAAGCTGTATAAAGAATACCCTATAGAAAATAATCAAGAGTCTGCCATATTATAACAATGTTCCATTATTTACGCTATTGTAAAATAAAAAAATCCCTTCTTTACATTTAATGCTGAAATAAAACATATAAAGCGTAGCTGCATACCACAGACCTCAATAATATCTGTAACTGAACTTCGTGAATTTTTCAAATCTATAACCACCATGGAAAACTTCCACGAATGGGCGGTTCAACACTATCAATGCTCTCAAACTCTCTATAAAAATAGCATTGACTTGATTATGAAACACTTTCATGTTTTCACCATGAAGAATTATATGCTGCCACTTCCCAGAAAATGATAATAAGAGCCTTCTCTTTATTCTTAGCAATGACTCGGGCCTCAGTGCAAGAAAACAGCAGGTATTTCAGAACTGCAGAGAAGCCGCTCACAAGCACAGAGAACAATACCTTGCACAAGTACTGTGGGATCAACACCTTAGTATGGTTTTAATGAAGTGATTTATAAGGTTAGAGGAGCTGTTTTTTAATGTATAATGTACATATATTCTACACATAATTCATCATGCTGACAATGATGATGGTTTCCTACAAACCATTTTCTTAAGGGTAGTTTGTACCACGTACAGCTTCCTGTTATTTTTTATTTTTTATATCCTGAATATTGTCTTGTTAATTTTTTGCTTTTGACTCTTAGAGGAGAAAGAAAGATAGCCCAAAAAATATCTCAAGGTTTTATCAAAGCTCACTTAAGGAAGTATACAGGGGAAGTCAAATGCCATCGCAGAAAGATCTGAATCCCATTGGTGTAGCACTGCCACACTTCCTCCTGCCACTTCCTCTCAATGGGCTTTAAGGAGTGGCTTCATCGTTCCAAAAGCTCTTATTGTTTTCCCTCTTACAGCGCCTTCTAGTTATAAATAATCTAAAAAATAACAGAAGAACATCAGGAGGGATGTACATTAAAAGTTGCTGAAAAGCTGTATCTAAAAACACTGAAGGTTTTTGGTGACACATACTGTATTTTTTTACAGTGTAGGGCTGTAGTGAGCTTGATCTTGTGCATTAAGAGCTTCAGGGGACTATCAGTAAATCTAATATCCATAGCAACCAGCAAAAAAAAAAAATCCTTATCTACAGTATATAAATATCAAAATGAAGGCTGTATTATTGAATTTACAGGCAATACACAACAGATTTTTTTGTCAACAGTAGTGATTGTTCTTTTTTCTGGTACCTTTGCAGTTTAAAAAAAAAGGTTTTGTGATGTGTGACAAAATTAATAATGCTGCAAAAGCATTGATCAAGTACTTCTTTTTCTCAAGGTAGAATGAGAATGAAAGGTCAACACATCAAGACAAAATTCTAAGTGTGCTGAGGATGTGAAGAAATGCTCAGATATGAAACATTATTAATTATATACTGTATACTGTATTATACTGTATAGTACATTTAATTTAAAGACTTAGCATCACATATACATTTGCATACATTTATGCAGATACAGAAAGAGATGAGATAACCCTGAGGTGCAGCGTTATAATTTCCTGTCAGATAAAGTTTTTCAACTGCTTTGTTGTTCACTGCGTTTTTTTTCCAGCTGTTTTCTTTTTGGATTTTTAAAACTTAAGATTTTTAAGGTTATTCATAAAACTCTACAGTACATACTGTACACCTCTTTTGGATTTTGGTTTAACTACTAGCTGTCCAAGCATTGTCTAGATTGCCGAGCACTGTACTGTATACGAAGAGCAAGATCTGCCATGTTCAGTTCACAAGAATTTGAGGTCAAAGGGTAAGTGAGGGAGGGAGTGTGGTTACCCTGTTTGGCTGCAAAGCACTTACTGAGAAGGTTTTAGAATTTGAAGAACACCAAATAAACTTCACAAACAAAAACTGCACGGACATTCATTACATAGAATGCATCACTGGTGACATTCTAATGGTTAAAGCATCCTAAAAACAATGTACCACTGTTTTCTGAGGGTATGAAATCCAAGAGTGTACTACAGTAGAATGAAATTCAATCAAATCCTTGCTTGTGTATTTTTAAAATTATTAATATACATCTTTGTGTTGAAGAGCAGAGTAAATGCAAACTTTAAGATGATCATTTTTGCCATCTTGGTGCTGTAACTACTTATGGGCCTGGTCCGGTTCTTCTAATACCTAATGGTTTTCCTCCCAGTCAGGGGCTGTACAGTATGGCACCGCTTACTCTCAGACCCAGCAGAACTGAAAAGGGGGCTTCCGAGAGAAGCACAGTAATTCTAAATTGCCGCTTTAATTGTCTTTTTTACTATTATTATACAATGTATAATAAAATAATATCAGTATCACCTTTTTTCCAAACCGCTCCGTTTTCTCTGGGATTCTCTGTGAATAAAATTAACAGATATTATGTCCCCCAAAATACCACTCACCAATTTTATTTCAAGTACCATAGTATAAACGAGGGTTTTTAATCAGATCATGGGCTTTACTTAAAGGCCAAATGTCCTGTCATCTTTCACTAAATCAATATCACAGTGTTCTGGGGAACTGCACTAACCCATCTGTTACTTTTTTGTGAAAGAACATTTACATAAAAGGGATCACTTGAAGATAACATGTTCAATTAACACATCCTTTTTAATACACTAAACCAGGCTTTAGAATGAATCACAGACTACACGCTATAATCATAATGTATTACTAATATTCAGAGAAAAGCATTTATAATTGTTTATAAATCTTGTTACAAATACATTAATGCATTTACACATAAGGATAAAGCTAATGATCATACAAATGATAAAACAGCTCACACACATCCTGGGCAAGACACAAGCTACTGTATATAAAAAAAGTTCATGTCTGTGCTGTGTGTGTTCATTTAAAAGCTAGACTACTCAGCGTTTCATTAAATACCCTTCACAAGACATGAAAAATAATGATTATGTCTTTTATGGCTTGCTGTTTAAAGACAACAGACTTTACGTTGTCAAAGAAGAGTTATTAGAAAGTCATGAGCTCTAAATCTTATTATTTAAAAAAATAATTTTGGGACAGTAGCTAATGTTTTTATTAATACAAAAATCCAGTGGTCCAAGAATAATTCATATACTGTATATAGAATTATATTATGTCCAGATAAATCACTTTTGATTTTTACAAATAACTCTCAGGAAATATTGTTTAGCAAAACAGGTTTCCAAAGTACTTAGTGAGCCCCTAAGGAAGTCAGTATACTGTAGTATTATATACATTATAGCTCACAGTAAAGCAATACTTGTCAAAGAAAATACAACTATGTATAAGGGTAACTGTACAATGATCTGTATTATCTGTCCCACAGTGAATATTCTGCATCTTCAAAATATCTTCTGTAAATCTATGGTGTTACTTTTTGATCCTTCATAAAACAGATTTGTACTTTCACTCAAGCCGAACAGATGCAGTGACCCTTCGGCTTTGTAGTGTAAGGCTGCTGGGGTAAGGGATAGCTTTTAATCGTACAATTTTCAAATCCTGTTTTCAGGCTTTAAACAGCCTGACCTTTCCAAGTTAAATAACATTTCTGTGAGTGTTATTTTTAGGCATCTGCAAATTGGCAGACTTTAAAGTGTCTATTTTTTTACATGGGGTCATTTAAAATATGAGTAGGCAGAATGCAATTATATCAAAGCAATTGGTGTTAATCACACTTACACAGTAACTGTAGAATTTCTAGGCCACTGGAATGAGGAGCAATTTACCAAGATCCATCTTAGGGGTTCACTTTAAAGAAAGCATTCCTTAAGGAGATACTACAAATCAGAAAATCTAATTCAATTTTAAGATCGGAAAATAAGGGTTAACTCCTAGCTTGCCAAGCAAGCAGACAGCCTCATTTGCCTTCTTTAGAGCTCTGTACCACACACTGCTTTGAGATTCACTAAGCAGATTTGCCCGAGATAGGGAGCACAGTCATTCATTCTGTCACTTTATTAACTAATGAAATTGACCTATACAGACACTATTAATACTAAGAGACATGTCCCAAAGTATTGATTGATGACCACCATCACTTGTTCTCTTGAGAAGATCGCCAGGAAAAATGAATCGCTACTGATCAAAACAAGCCATCACAGTAACAAATGATACATTAATACAATCTCTCCACCTCAAACGAAGGTGTTACTATTTGAAGCTGGTGTTTAAAAAACGAATCAAGGCACTGTTTTTTTTTTCGTTGAGTTTAAAAGTACTGTATGAATTGCATCCTTTTATTTGTTAGTTATTCATAAATGTTAATTCGTTAAAGGCCCAGCAGAACTGTACAAACCCCAAATTGCAAATCTTGATAAAATGTTGCAACAGAAAAGTATGGCAAAGAAAGGGAAGTGTGATTAAATGTGAAAAGTCAGCTTTCTTTCAGATGTCTCCACCCTAATGCATCACAGGAACTCCCCAATTCCTAAAGATTTCAAAG
The DNA here is from genome assembly GCF_055471065.1 of Atractosteus spatula. Taxonomy (NCBI): domain Eukaryota; kingdom Metazoa; phylum Chordata; class Actinopteri; order Semionotiformes; family Lepisosteidae; genus Atractosteus; species Atractosteus spatula. The sequence goes on from NC_142724.1 coordinate 4,676,323, forward strand.
CTCTTTTTAGCCACTTCAGAAATAACACGATTACATCTTCGAATTCAGCTTATTCACTATTTTAACATATTTGCAGAGTGTTTTTTTACAAAAACAAACTAATCATTTAAGAAATCAATTAGGACATAGTGGAACTCTCTCAAACATGAAAGCAAGATTTTCATTCTTACATTTTTTTTTTGCACACTCATTTACCAGAAGTAGAAAACCACTTCTTGCAGCTACAGTTCCGCTTTCACGTCTCAGTTTCTGCCAGTTTGGAGAATAAAAATCCGGTTTTTATTCAAACACTGATAACTTCATTATTAGTTCTTGCTGAATAAAAAAAGTCATGGTCTTTTGAAAAAGCTGTAGTATTGTGTGAGATATACTACAATACCCAAAAAACAAATAAATCAGCAATACATACTTGATATAATATTTCACCGCTGTACAGGTAATAACACACAGGTTCTATCAAGCAACAGGTTCAGTTATCAGAAGTAAATTCTTAGCTTTATCCACTTGTGGTTCATGAGAGGAAGGGATTCTTCTAGGTCTCTTTAAAGCAGCATCACACGAAAAGCCATGAAATTTGTCCTACTAACACAATAGTGAACTGATATGTGTTGTTATGAGAGAATTCGGGAGCTACTACGTGTGTACAAAGGTCTCTAACATGGGCTAATATTTGTCAACATCACTGCATCAAAAAAAGTCATTACCAGATTTATAGTATAAATAATTATGAATATATCAAGGCAATTACAGTTGACTTAATATAATTTTTATGGCTAACTCATTCTATCCCCAAAACATAATTTAAATATCATGGTTTACTGTACATTTCGGTTTCCTCATTTGTTTTCATGCCCCATTTTTTATTTTTGCACTGACTGCAGTTTAAAACCAATTTATTTTTAAAAATACGCAAACAAATCACTCCACAGATGTCTGTCAGTGGCCATCTGAAAAGGGAATCTGAAAGCATGTGTTAATCAGACACTGCAATCTGCTGTCAAGAGAGTGGACAGGGCATGTATACAGTATACTATTAACAAATGGATGACTAACCCACACTTAGTTTGTGTATCTTAATATTCTTCTCTTCATACAAGCAGATAGCATGACCTTCATCTTATGTTTCAGCTGCATGTTGATAAAATGAATACATTTGGTTATTCTGTTAAACAGATTTCACAGCAACTACATAAAATATAAGCACATCCTCTTATTTAAAGGTTGCACCTTTGATTGAAAAGTCTGCATGTCGTGTAAAGGTTACACAATAATAAAACTGAAATAAATTATGGCATTTTACTTTGACAGTGATCAGATTGAGCAAAAAATAAATCACCAATAAATCAATAAACAGCTGAGCCAAGAATCAGGAAAGTAACACCATTACAGGAGTTAGCAAGGAATTCTGTAGCCCTTCTGAAAAAAAAACGTGCACAGTAGAACAGAAGTCTGGAAGCAGCATATAAATACCGGATAGAAGAAACTGGGGTGAATGAGATGCTGCTTGTTCCTCTTCAATCTTAAACCTGTTTTATCAATTTATTGGCATTCCTTAACTGACACCCATCTATTAAAAAATCATTTGAGAATATTGCTGATCACAGGATTTCCTTAGGACTTTTCTTGAAGGATCCCAGGAAACTGACTTCTACAATGTGGCTGGGCAGCTTATTCTACACATCCACAACCCTCAGCATCAGGTATTTGCAAGATAAGTACTGTATGCTAGAATATTTCCTCTTTCACCCTGCAATATATGCAAGACTTTGAGAAATCAAACAAAACTGTACTGTAGTAAAGCCACAAATATGATCACTTTGGCCTTGATTTTAAATTTGCTGTTGGAATGATGCAAATATTTACTGCATTTAGAAAATGCACATCTTTTTAACCATTTGTAGCCTTTTCATTTATTGAACATTATTTCACTTAAGTCAGGCTCCTACACATAATTTACACACTGTTGCACAAGGCACAGGAAGTACTAGAATTCTAGTAGTACAATGTCCCTTCCAGGCTCTGATGGCTTCAGATGAAGGTATCTGGAACAGTTTAAAAGCAAGCACCATCCTCTATAGAAATGTGTGAAAATTAAGAAGTCGAAACATTGTATTCAAGGATTGCCTTCACTCCAGAGAAATCTCAAAACTTGATATCCAGTTTACACGTAAGTATAGGGCAAAATATACTATTTCTTAATATCTCAAATACTTTAAAGAAAACACACCCAACTGTTAATCAATACTAAATATCTTGAGTTTATTGAAATTGTAGTTACCTCAAGATTGTTGTTTTACTTAAAACCAAACACCAAAGGACAATTTGCACTCTTCTTAAAACTTATGACCATTTAAAAAAAATAAAAATTTGGACAATTCATGGAATGTTAATCAGACCAAAGGTACTGTACAGTATATCCAGAAGTTACCATGTTTCATCCTGAAATGATAATGAAAATATAAATCAAAGAATCTTGACTAGAACCTTTGATTTTCTATGTATTTTATTAATAGGATCATTTTTTAGCCAGTGACATTTATCGCCTACTAACTGTAATATACAAAATCTTCATTATTGTGCTGCTCTATTCTCCACATCTTTACAATCTATACAGGTGTGAACCATAAGCCGTTTTTCAGTGCTAATGAAGATCCAGTTTATCTGGCATAATCTCATGATTGTCATTTAAATCCTGTATGAGGGATTCCTTCTAAGATAAACATACACACAGAATATCAGACAAGTACATTTTACAGAACTTTTCAGTTAAAACTTGCTAAGATAAAGTGAAAGGTGTCACTGATTTTCAGAACACACAAATTACAAGCTGTAATGAGCCTAATGTGTCAAAAACCCTTTTAACGGATAAAACAGGCTTTAATACAAATATCTGGCAGAGAATTTTCACACCTCAAATACGTACAGTTTATATCTCACACAGAAAAAGTGATCATTTGATTGAATACTCAGGCACATTAAAAATACATGCTGTTTAGAAATATCTTTACAAAATAAATGTATGTTTTTAAGTATTGTGTGTGTGGAAAAAATACACATTTTTCACTGGCAATGTAATATTTAAGGCTTTCTTTAATTAAGAACAACAGATAACTTGCACTGTTTTACTGTATTAAGACAGACTAGAGCACATGACTTAAAGCAGATACAACAATTGCATATGCATGAGCCTGCAGATTTCTAAGTAAAATATACAAAACTGCTCTCTCCATATACGGTAGATTGAACTTGCTGTTTTAAAAGGCTGGGTCCCATTTACTCTACATGAGAGCCTTCTAAAAGCAAAGTGACCAAGTTTCTTGCACTTGTGGAATTTTAAGTACAAATATTCACCAAACATGGTCGTTTGGTGGCCTAGAATTAGTCATGCATTTTTAAAAAGTGAAGGTTGAGCTATAACCAGGCTTACAGGCACAGAGAAGACAAAAACTATCCCTTCAACAAAAGAAAATGGAAAAGACAAACTGAAGGACTCATGTGACACACAGAATAACGCACATGCACAAACACACTAAGAAAGAAGACTTTTTCTTTTCTGTGAGTATGTCTACTGGATGCTGCACATTTTTGTAGGGCATTGCAATTTATAATTACAGGTATATATAAATTCCAGTTGCTGTTTTTATTGCTACATAATAATCCTCAAACAGGAATTACAGGAATCACTGCAAGAAAGTATTGAATGATAATACTGTGAAAACATGAAATATGGAATATACAGTAGGTACTGTATTTGGATGCGAATTCTGGAGGGAAAATCACCTTCTCTTTTTTAATGGAAGCCATCTAAAGCCAGAGGACTGTAGTTTTATAAATCAGAGAGTGTAAAAGCAAAGGTGAGAGCTGATGCTTGATGTTTGTCACAAATCCGAGCAGGCTTTGTCCTGTAAAGGGAATTGTGACACAATAAAATGCTCGTAGATACATGTTGCTTTATTTTTGTTGTAAAAGTACATCATGTCTATTCTGCAGATTGTAAGCACCCCATAGGTCCTGACGGTATAAAGGCTGTTTACCCTCACCACGCTGCTGTCAATCACACATAAAATCTAAAACCACAAGCAATGCAAAGTGATGCTCTTTTACACAATGTCAAACTGATGTAGAAATGAGAACAACTCACCACCTAGAAACTGGGAGGCACAGAAAGTATTCCACTAGCCTTAAAATGTTCTTCTCCTCTCCTCTTTCAAGCCCAATCCAGATTCTGGGCACCAGTCAGATAATCATAGTAGACCCAGCATGACTCCAAACCACCACACTTTGTATATCGCTTTTGAATACTTAACAAATGACGCTGCTACCTTCGCTCAGAAACACAGCTTCGATAAAGATAAAGTTTTGAAAAGAAGAGCAAGGGGTGGACAGCGGAAGTTGACATGTTTTGAAATAGATGTTGTAACTTAAGTGGTTGGCAAAACGATTTAAGAAATACTGCTCGCAAAATGAGTCAGCCCTGCCCATTTCTTTGCTAAAAAAAAGGGTTAAAAAAATCAAAATCGAATCCCTTACTTATTGATGAACACATTCCACGACTAAGAGATGCTCCACTGTACAGTGGCGAATGTTTGAAAGGTTTTGAGACTAAAGGTATAATTAAAATGCGTACATTTCTATTAATCACATGGGTCTGTTGCAAATGATTGCAGGAAAGACCAACAGTCATGTCACCACTCACTACTGAAGCACTGCTGAGGAAAGGATATACAGAAAAACGCAACCCTCACCCACACCCACACGTAAGTTACTCCAACAGAAAGGCCATGAATTAACGGAACACAACTGAACACTGAACACAAACACAACGTGACCGTTACAGTGCCACAAATGTAGAACTAATCACAACAACAATAAAAACAATAATAACAAAAGAGTTGTAGATTTTTTTTCCTTCAGCACCGTTATATTATGTTTACATATACATTAGATATGTTTATTTAGATTTTTTGTCTCGATATTTTTTGTCTTTTTAAGATAAAAGTATTTTACAGATTTTGTGGGATGGTCAGTTCTAGCAGAATTGGAGACAAACAACCCCTACAAAAGGAAATTTCTATTTCCAATTTTGGCTAAGAAGGAAAGCCACAGTTATTGCCACAAAAGGAGCCAAAAAGTCAGTGGCTGTGATCTTATAGCTGATAAACAGAACTATTTGTGCTTTAAAAAAAATCTAATATCTCAGTGTATGTACATAACCTCATATATTTGTATTATCATTTTTATAAACAAAATGGAAAAAAAATCTTTCCAACTCCACACTAGGAAGAGTGAAACGGAGTAATGAAATTTTTCCCTTTGTGACAAGGTTCAAAAAGTTTTTTTTTTTAAACTTAGCATTTCAAGTCGCAAGAACATAAAATTGCTAAAAAAAAGGAAATTTAAAAAACCTATTGTATTTTCCTACGGGATGCTTTGTGAACTTAATGTTTTTTCTAAGTAGTTATTTGGAAGTAGTTATTTGGAACTGGAAGGTCCAAAATGAGCACCTATGTAGTTAATTAAAATTGATCCAATATTAGAATTAATGAATAAATTCTATAACAGCAGCTGTGTAAATCCCTATACCTATAATTATGTAAATTTGCCATTTTGTGCATAGAATTTGGGGAACTGTTTCATTGGATCATTACAGTACATGTACAGTGGAGATGAAGAACACAAAAAAGTGGAGAATATTAATTTGTTAAACACTGCGATGAAATATACAGTGTTTACCTTTCCTATATATAAAATTACTGCCTTATCATACGAAAATAAGAAAGTGCCAGCTAATACATCCAAGGATTGCACCCAACTTATTCTTTACTGAAACAAACCAAGGTAATAACGTTACTCTAGTTTCACAAATTTTGTGTAAACCACTGTTGACATTGTGAGAATAGCTATTTTTCAACCAGACAAGAAGCTAAGGAAATAACACTAATGGACTTTTTATCAAACAGACCAAACTAAAGTTTTAAAATAACTTCAAATTCCAATATGACTTTATTTTACCTGCTGTCAGTATATTTTGAAAGATTACTCTCTGTTAAACGTAATGCTGGGTTTGCTGAAAAGCTATGTGTGAAAAAAATGTGTGTGACTTAATTAAGTTAAAGAGAGATGGGAGTGATGACTGCTTAGGTGTATGATGCTAATGTTGCAGAACACGGTGCAGTTAAGCACACTCTGCTTTGCTTAAAACTCAAGACTCCACAAAATGCAACAGGAGACATTCTTCACATGACGTATTAACTTATAATAAAAATCCAAAGCATGTGGCTGCACACGCCTTTTGCCTTCTGAATTCTGAAAGGTTTCAGTACCAAGCATCTAATACTTATGTGCAGAACATGATTTTAAAACATTAGACACCAATACCGAAGATTTCGGCAAGCTCTCGAGTATTCTAGAAAAGCCAAAAAGCTAAAACTACAAGTTTATTTATAGAATTTTATTACCAAGTGGCTGTCTTGGTTTCTCTCCGTTTCTGTGTCGGAGAAAAATCTACCTTTGTTTTTCACCACAAATGAAAGCACATACTCAAATCCTACTGACTTTATGGCCAATAAAAAAAGAATTTTAGCCTATGAGCATTCATTCTGGAATTAATATGGATATACATAGATTAAGTTTGAAAATGTTCAGATGTTCATTCGTACCTTTGCTTGAAACACACTCTAGAATTATATTATAATTGTGTGCAATAACTCATTTTTAACAAGTTCTTGCTTAGAGAAACAAGCCAAGACATGAAAGCCTTAAAGAGCTGGGAGAATTTTCCTTTTGGAAAAAAAAAGTTTTCTTTGCTTTCGGTTGAAAGTTTGACCCGCATTTCTGGAAAAACAAAATGCTTAAAAAACTAAAACACTGCCGAAATTTTCACAAAGAAGGATATGTTATATTTAGTACTTTCTTTAAAACATAATTAGCCGTAATAAAAATAAAATAGGGAAACTTTTCTGGTTCTGCAGTAAACTCTCAGTGATTCTGAGGTGAACACAGGCCAGACAGAATGAAAGAGAAATGCGTTTCCAAGCCAACACAGACTGTGATTTGTTTGGGGGAGCACAGACAGCTCAATCTGAGAGCAGCCCCCCTCCCCCCTCAGTCCCCACCACTTCTCTCCAGAGACCAAAGGAACTCTGATCTAGGGGGAAGGACAGAGGAGGAGGCCACAAACAAATGTGACAAAGGAGAAAAATGACAAGGACTATATATAGAGTCCTAACATGAAAATAACTGAAATTTAATTTAGTTAGTAAAGCAGTTGTACTAGGCAGAGTACTGTCTGATGACAGAAAAGGGGGCTCAAAATGTGTAGGCCAGTGTGCAGATGTAGGTTAGTTGTTTTCTGTAACAACACATAATAGAATTTAACTTGCAAAAAATAGATTGCCGTGCTATATAATGCGTCATCTGCAGGACAAAAGCAATATCCATACCTCAAGAAGGAAGTAAAAAAAGAAAACATCCTATATAGTGAGTGTTCTAAATCCAATGCTATATTGCGTTTTATATGTTTATTTTAACTTGGTCTCTTAATAAAAGTAAGGGTGCCACAGTGTAGTGGCTAAGCCTTTGGACTCACAGCAGACAGAACTGCTGCACACACTGCGGATGTACCTTGAGCAGCAGTGTGAAGGGTGGAATCCCTGTGGTGAACCAGTGTTTCATGCAGGGTGGAGTCACGTGCTCCCTAGTTTGCTAACACTACAGAAACCAGGATGAGCTCTGGCTTGCTGAGGCTTTGTGGCTCTGCATTGACTTTACCTTTCTTATCTTGATTGGGTTGATTAAAACACAATCCAAGTAACCCCCACTAAAAATATACAGGAGGGTGTCTGCTTTTTCCTGTTTCTTTGTTTACCCCTTCACAACTAGTTATCATTTACACAAGATGTGCCAATAGATAGGGATTACAGTGTACTGTATATCTCACATATCGGTAGTGAACTATAAGGAAATATTTTTGACACAGTTCATTCCATGTTTGTTCATTCTATATAACACACCACATGTTCAAGCCTTACCTCTAAAGTATGCACATTTTTGTGAACAAGCTTTTTTTTTACATAGGACTGTGCACTATGATCTGCTCTTAATCCAGTGTAACTGACAGTAGATAGGATTTGAGATGTTTTCTTTTTTTCCTTTTACTCAATCAAAGCCACTGAGATCTTGCAGGTGGGGGATATTTCAGAACGGGTTTGTTTGATATGAAACAAAAATAGTCATTATCAAAAAAACTGATTTGGCTTTCTGCAGCATCTTTTTTGAAAGAACTATTTGCTTCACTGCTGGGAATATTTTCTGAATTTGTAAACGTGTGTGGGTGCATGTGGAAGAGAGTGTGTGCTTTTTTGTTTCTGTTTTTAATGTCTTCACACAGCGGAATGATAAGCTTTGAAAGGGAAATGAGGATAGCATCCGCATGAAAGATACACTTATCAACAGGCCCCCAAACAGGCCTGAGAGAAAACAATCTACTTGCAATGACTGATCCTGGTTTGTATGTCTTTAAGAGAGAATTTGACTCATAGGAGGGTATTGAACATTCCAGATTATCATAAATCAAATAGTTTAATGTTTACCTGCACTCATTTACTGAGACGACTGGTGGACACTGGAAGAAAAGTGAAACAAAAAACGAAAACAAACAATAATAAATAAATTCTTTGGACTAAAAGTTCATTCAGAAAACACCGTGACTGAGCTGACAAGCTCTCAGTCTTCTCTGATCACATCATATTGGCTTCACAAAGCCTTCTGCAAGCTGCTTTGCACAGAAAAAACTGGACAAAAGCTATGGAACTTATTTAAATTAAAGGAACATCTCACAGACACTTCAAACTATATAATAATAAAAAATATAAAATTGTACCAGCAACGTATATCTTCATTGATGAAATCCTATTTTGATAAAAACTCAATGTATCAGACATAGGAATTTTTCCCAAAGGAACTGATGAGCTATTTACAAAAACAAACATGGAATACAATGATGACAAAACACCAAACCATACAGTATTATAATTCCTAGATAAGATGACCAGTTATTAGATTCGTGCTGTTGATGTTTCGATTATTTTATTCAGTTACCATGTGTAAGTTTTCAACAGGATTTATAACATTTGCTAATTATTATATAAAGAATATTGTGATGTTAGAGTGATATCATGTTTCCTTTCTCCTAGATCTTAAGCAATATACAGTAAATGTGTTTTTTTTAAAGTTACCATTTTCATAAAAACTTAACTTTTTTAGATTGATTTTATAGCTTAAGAAAAAACTGAAAAGCCTATCGTCAAATTTTAAGACATTAAAACTGACAGCTTTCAGATTTTCACCTGCAGGGTCATATTGGTGAAGGAACCATTTCAAACTGACCTCTCATTGTTCAGTGGCATATCGAGAAAAGCAGTGAGGTTTGTTATGTAGAGTGTTTGGCTGTGCCTCTGGTCTGTTAGATAATATAGACATTCTTTTCTGTTTTAGATCTTTGTGGTTTTTCACTCATTTGAGGTCCATGAGTCCCCACGAGCCATGTGACAAGTGAACTTCCCAGGAACAGAAATCGCCCATCTATTTTTTCCTTACTCAGACCTACTCAGCTCTTGTGGTACAACAGTTTTACAAATTTGCTTTTATTTAAAGAAAAGGGTCAATTTGAACTTTTTATTACTTAAATGCTAAGACTGTACTAACTGATCCATCCATTTTCTAACCACTTTACCCACTACAGGGTTGCAGGGGAGTCTATCCCAGCAAGCTACAGACTTCAGGCAGGATACACCCTGGATAGGAAGCCAGTCCATTACAGGGCAGACACAGACACAAAGACACACGCAAGGCCCATTTTTCCAGAAGCTATTTAACCTTCGTACAGTGGGACAAAATCAGAGCACCCAGAGGAAACCCATGTGAACATGGGGAGAACATCCAAACTCCACACTTTATCACTTTATTAGCCATATACAATTTCTAGCATTAGGAATTCATCTTTTCGCATACCCCAGCTTGCTCTCCATGAGACACAGACAGGGAGAGAAGCTTGGGGTCGGAGCACACGGTCAGCCATTGTACAGCGCCCCTGGAGCAGTTGGGGTTAAGGGCCTTGCTCAGGGGCCCAACGGAGTAGGATTCCTCTGCCAGCCGCAGGATACATATAGCACTCCAGATCTGGAACCACTAACCACTGTGCCACAGTGCTGCCCAATACTAATTTATGAAGTGTTAAAGGTATTTAAACAAAAATGAACGCAAAGTATTAGGGATAAAATGTCAAAACTGGTTTGATTTCTATCTTCCTTTTTACTGTTGGCTCTATTGCCTCGGGTCACATCTGATAGCCACATCCAGGTAATGTACTACTGCCTCGGGTCACACCTGATAGCCACATGTTACCAACTAAATGAAAAGGAGTAATGAAACAAAAGTGTCTCTGCTCAAAGTCTACAATTTACTGAAAAGAACAAAAACAGAAGGTGGCGGTTAACAGACTGCCAAAATGCAAAAAAAAAGCAGAGACTAAAAGAGACGATAAGGATTATAACAAAAGGTATTTCATTTGTTATTTGGACTGATCCTGAAAGACAGAGTTCTTGATTATACTGTATATATAGTGGAATATCTAAATCAAATACTGATTATCCTCATCAAAAAAGACAACTACATTTTTAACTTAAAAAGCAAAGTAATGGGACTGATTAGCACAGTTATTAAATATTACTTAGAAGAATAAAGATGGAGAATTAAGCTTAAATATTTCTAGGTTATATTGCTAAATAATTTTACTAGTCTACACACTGCACTCAAAGTGGTGGGATACATTTTCACTCTTATGTTATTTATTATTACATTATTCAGATTACAACTAGAATCGATTTTGGAGAACAAAGAATAAAGGTAACTTTGGGAATAAAACAGATTAACAAAAATTCTGTTCTCTTCTGTTTATCTTTCCTGCTTTCTTGCCAAGTTGTCACATGTTCAAGCAGGATGTACATAATATCACCCAAGTAACATGAAATATGACTTCTGAAGGTAAAGAACACCAGGTGCCCAAATAAATACCACCAGAAGCCATTCCCACATAAACAAACAGCACTCTAAAACATGTGCTCTGTTTTCCTATATAAATCACACAGTGGACATCAAGGAGGAACCATCACTGTTACAATAAGAAAGCAGTGTTTTAAAACCAAAAGGACATGATGCCAGTCATCTTATGATTATTTTAACATATGAAGGTATTTTTATGATAAAGTCTTAGGGAAGCAGGAAAGTACCATATACTGAGAGGACAAAAACAAAATGTGAGAACATCATACAAATCTCCTAAGAAGCTACTGTAGGTGCAAACCTTCAGGTGCAACAGATCTCCTCTGGATCACAATGTTTATCATTTCGTCAAGTAAAGAAAAGAACTGATTATCGATATCAATGAATTGCCAGGTGCTGTCTTTCCTGTGTTTATAACTGGGTGCCTGGAGCTAAAATGCTGAAATGTCGATGACTTTTAGGTGGTATGAAACAACAGTTAAAATAAGGAATACTGCTCAAGAGATAAGCCAGGTGCTGTTCAAACCAGAAGGATATCTCTTAGGTAGACCTCCTGCTCAGCTAACCTCCAACAACTCATCAGTCCTTCACAGACCAGGACCTCTGGATTAAAGTACTGGCCAGGTAATAAGATCACAGCAAGCAGACTCGCATTCAGTCACCTACATCCGACTGTATGTTGGTAATATGAAGTTGGAAAGGAACATTTCTCAAGCCAGAGAAGAAAATGGGAAAGTGAAAATAACAAATATTTTTTGCTGATGTCTAAAAAACATACTGTGCTCTTTTATCCCCCGTTCTCACTTCAGGTCAAAACTTCATGTTCTCAACTATTAAAAAGCTTTTTGTTCACAAGCATGGCTCACCTTCCTCCTCCCCATGCACCAAAGTCGACAATAAGTAAAACGTACAGCAAGGCACTCCAATCTGATTGCTCCAGCAATGTTTCCTCCAGTAAAACTTTCCAGTTCATTCAAAATGACAATTTGTTTTCAATTTACTTAAACTTGTTGAACAAAGGCTTATTTTTATTATTACTATTATTATGATTACGAAAATGAATGTAAGCTCTTGGGACATTTAAAATAATCGACACCCTTGTGCTTCCACTGCCTGTTTCTTTAGATCGGGGCAGCACAATGAATGCGGAGGCTCCATGATCATAATGAGAAAGGCAGTGCAATTGCCCATGAGGAAGATGCAGACAAACGAGCATGTGATTCCGAAGTGCCCAAGGCATTACACAGTCAGGTCAGCTATGCATGCGAAAATAGCTGGAGTACAGACTAGACTGCAGCCACACATGCTGGAAAACAGTGCTGTGTTTCAAAACTATTATTGAAGGAAGTGTCACCGTAAGGGAGGGGGGAAAAAAATCTGGGAGCTCCAGGAATAGAAGAAATGTTAACCCCTCAATCGACACAAATCGAAGGTCTAACTAAAAAGCACTACCCTACTGCCAATCTGCAAAGTATGCCGTTTTGTTTAGTATCTTTGTTTAGTGGAGGGAAGGGGGTGGTTGCATTAGCGATGGTGGTTTTAAAGACATATGCATGCTGCCCAAGTGAAAGCTTATAACTTCTCGAAAACAAAAAGTGAACTCTCTAATAGAAACTTTCACAGTACGTAGCACCTTCACTACACACTTTACACAAACATAAAAAGCATGTATTGCAATAAAATAAAGTTAAAGAAAGTTAAAGCAAATTGCCCGTCATTGGACATTTAACCAGTTAAGTCCGTAGAGAACAAACTCTCATTTACAATCATGCCCTGCAGATGCAGCTGGGCATTTTACTGGAGCAATCTGAGCGAGGTACAGTACAGTACCTTGCTCAAGGGTATAATAGCAGCATCTCACCCAGAATGTGAATCTACAACCCTTTTCCCTGAAGGCTCCTAGGGAAGAAATCAAGTAATAAAGGCTGGACAAGATTCTTGGATCAAAATCATGAATAAGATGGGCTAAATGGCGGTCTTTGACTTGCAACTTTTCTTATGTTCTTACATTAACGTCTGCTAGGATTCAACACATACATTTTCTTAATATATAAAACATTAATATATACTTCTTAATATATACAAGATTTGCTTAACGGATCAGTGGATACAGTCTCATTCCAGTGTTCTGTGTTATTTGATCCCATATACATATTGTCTGTCTATTACTGCGAGTGACCTCTGGAAATCCTCATTAGTCTCATTAGAACTTAGAAAAGACCGCCTGACCTACTGCATACACTTCTCCCTGATTTTAAGGCATTTAAAGGTTTGGTCAATTTACTTGCAAAAAAACGTTGTTAGATGAATGTAAAATGTCTTTCAAATGGCCACTGTTCAGATTGCACAGCAAAATAAATTCGAGAACCCACTGCTCTGATCAGTCTCTGCTGCAGAAAGCAGATTACATACAAAAGTGTATAAACTCCAGTCACTGACAATTGTAAATGAATTAGAGAATAACTGTTTTAAAGGAAGGATTGACTGTATGAAATAAACCACCTTAGCTTTAATGAAGCTTTTAGGGGGAAATTGGAAGACAACTGAAAATGACATAAAAAGCATATCCTATTACTTTTCTGTAAAGTCTCAATTTTGTCGTAACGTGCATATTTCAGCATTGCTCATAAATGAGACATATATTAATGTCAAAATGTCAAGCCCAGTTAAAGGTAAAGGATATAATTTTTCAGGTATCATCAAAGTCCTGAATCTGCGTGCAGCTGTCACTTTAAGCTCCCTGTGAACAATATTCTTGCAGCAACACCATACGCAACTAATATGGTATATTAAATTACACACTGAGCCACAATGTGCTATGATGACAACAATAAAAAAATAAAATATCAAAAACAAATTATTTGCATCCTGGACAATAATTTTCTATTTAAATTTATAAAACGCCAAAGCATCCCGAAGAGGTTAAATAATTTTGATATTAAAAGCTGTGAACAATTTCTATTGTGAATATCCATATCTGTTTCACCATACAGTAGTTTGTATTAGCTATTTTCTCTTTCCGAAAGTGGGAGTGGATATGATATATTACTTGTATGTTTATAAAATGACCGTTTTCCCATTGTGTAGGTCAAACTACACAATACTATCCACTGCTGGGCTGCACTGTACATACTGTACCCACGCACACCAAACTGTAATTCGTGCAGGAATTGTTCATTTTTAAAACAAAAAACCAAAAGCAACAGAAGAACAACAAAGAGAAAATATGTAAAATGAATAATGTACAGTACCAGAATGTCCATCATGGCTCGAGAACTTGCAATCTAATTGTCTTAAAATCCACAATGTTCTTAACATCCTGGAAACATGCATGCCATCTCTTCCTTCAAACTGGAGCTAATATCCCTGCACACCACACAGAGAAACACAAACAAAAAGAAGCTTCTACAGTTTTTTCATCTTCTTTATGAATGTGAAACCTAAAATATGACAAGCAATATAATGGACTTAAACTATATGAGAAAGAGCTATTAACAAAGCGTGCAAATGTATAGGTCTTCTGGAGCCTTTAAAATAATCCCTACTGTTATCTGAACAAGTATGTAACTGTATCTCAAAGTGAAACCTTGACCAGAACAAAATGTGTGACTAAACCAGGACTATTCAATATTGTTTATTACAGGCTAGATATTCTGACCAAAAAACAAACTATAATTTTCTACACAACAAAAGATTATATAGAATATTCTCCATCCATCATTTCAGCTGCTTAAAAGTTGCTGATATTGATTGGCTCAACCTCTAAAGACCTTCACAATGTGGGAGCAGACCCACTGTTCCAAGAATGACGTGTATTTAGCTGAAGAAATGAAGATCCCTACATATGCAAAGAGAGATGAAGAATTTAAAGAGGCAATGCACAATTGGTTGGGTGCTGATGGTGTGGCTGGACTTTAGTGAACCAGGGTGACTTTCGCTGTAAAAACAGCTGTAATTTGCCCAGCGCCTGCAAGCTTGCGCTGCTGTCAGCGAGAGACATGCAGGTCTTCTGATCAGCACTCCCTCAGTTGCAGGACCCTCTGGAGCTCTCAGCAAGACAAAAGATGAATGACTCAGATAGGACAGAGGTGCTTGTTCACAGTTGCTCATTCACACTTTAAATTACAGGGGCTGTACCCATAATATCATGTCATAAGCAATTAGTAATTCCAAATTTGGTGTATAATAAATTGGATGATAACTATGAATTTCAAATTTAAAGGAAAGACCAGATCAAATCATAACATTTTACCGATATATTGAAATCTTGCAAAAGTCAAGAACTGAAAGCATTTTAATTGAATCATTAATTTCAATTAAGACCTGACATCACGGTCCTGACGACTATGATAGGGCACTCTAGGTGGAAAATTTAACACATTTCTATTGGCCTGGTTCACACCTGATAGCCACTCATTCTTTTTAAAATGATCATTAAAAAATTTAAGATTCATTTTAAGATATAATCACCAACAGGGAATGGAGACATTTAAGGTGAGTAACAAGTTATGAGAAACCTATTTCAACTGGATGAGGGGACATATCATCAGGTGACAATACAGCACAACCCGATTTTAAAACCCTAATCCTGACAGTGACCTCTTACTTGCTTAAAGACAAATGTTGAGGTCTGACTGGCCAAATGGCCTGCATTTGTCATGAAACATTTTTTTAATATTTCTTATGAGATCATTTACAGGTGACTCTGAAAACTAATACAGCTCAATATGAGTAATACGACATTCCCCTAAAAATGAAAAAAAAAACATATAGCACTGACGTAGGGGTATTTTTCTTCCAAGAGTCCGCTTTCACTAGCTCAGATTCAAAATGTTTTTTTACTTCCATCCTAGCCCACTGTATATGTTATCCACTACTTCATTATGTTAACTACTTCAATTAAATATATCTAGTTTGACAAGATTGGAGTGTTACATGCAGGCAGCAGAAACATACGCAACATATATAAAATAGGAAATGCTTATCTTGAAGAAGCTACATATAAAAATACTTACTGTAACCGTTTGTGGTGACATCATTTTCAGACAATGTGGAGAGACAATAAAAGTGGCAAGCAAAATAACAGGATGTGCAGTTAGAAGTGTAAAACTTTCATTACTGGATGTTATGTCATAACTTCACAATGCACTAGTATGGCCACATTTAGAATATCGTGTCCCAGTTTGGCCACGATGGTACACAAAATGTTTTACTGCTCTCGAACTCATCGTGAGAAGACCCACCAGGTACATTTCCAAACTCAAAGGAATGCCCGACTCTAATAGCGTAAAATAACTAAATCTTTGGAGCTTTGAATAGATATGATTATGAATGGAACTGATTCAGGTATGTAAAATTCTCAAAGGCCTAATGGACTCCTTCAGAAACAACAGTAAAATACGAACCAAAGGACACATGGAAACAAGGAGAAAGTGTAAGAAGCGGTACTTTACACATTAGGTTGTGGGAGTCTGGAACCGATTACACAGCTGACACCATCGCCTCTTTGAAGAAATGGCAGGAAGAGACCCTGAGAAAATTTAGCTACCGAATACAAAACAAACTAGATGGAATGAATGTCCTGCTCTTTTTTGCACATATTGCCTGTTCTTACAGAAAGACTAGGAAAAAGATTAAAACAAGCTGCAGGAAGTGGGAGAGGCAGAAAAGTAGGATCACATGATTCTCCTCAGCATGTGCAGTACTAATACACTTCCCCATCACATTTCCTGTTACACATCTTCAAGCAGTCTTTTCAGTCAGAAGACTTTTTTTTTTTGCTAGTAGCAGAGTTATCCGCACTTGCAAGGCAAAGGTCGAAGCAGAATGTATGACAGAGCATCATACAGAACACACAGAATATCGCAGGGCAGGCAGATGTAAGCAAAGAGATAACTGGAAAACACAGGGGACAGACCCTGACAATACTCCTTTAAGAGGCATCATACCGAAGAGCAAAATGAAGGAGAACAGCACACAAAAGAGGAAATGAATGAGAAAAGAGGAAGAGTCAGTACTGAGAATGAAAATAAACAGCAGCCTAATGGTGGCAGAGGTGCTCTTAAGATGGAGGATATAGTATTCAAGATTAGTCATCTCAAATGAGCATATTACATAAAACTGAATGCTTCTTTAAAGCCGTATTACAAACATGGGAAAGGTTAGGTCATGTTCATGTTACAAAGTTTTAATACAATAAACATTAGATGGTACATTGACAATTTAGGGATAAACTGTTTTACTTAAAGAAAGCAACCTTTTCATAATTATGTTAGTCATTTTTTATCACAACCAATTTGACACGATTATTATCTGTATCAGGTCCTGAATTCCTAGCGCATTCATTCCTAGACCATGATGAATCTTGCACTTTACAACTTAAAGAATATCTGGGCTTACACGTGAAAACCATGTGGCTTGTAACCATGTACTGAATTTAAAATATGGATGACTGGAAGGTGATTTATTTGCAGTTGCATCTTCACTTATCTCCTGGTTAAACTGAGCACTCCTATTTCAATACAGGTTTCTTTACCAAAATAACATAAATGGCTCTTTTGTACTATTTTATATATGTTCATATTTAGACGTGACATATTTTTAATTTAAGATATTTTTAGGATTTCCCTAAAGGCAATGGAAATAAAGGGTCTTATTAACTTGGTTACTTCAGAAAATAATACGACCGTGTGAAATGCAGAAGGAAACTTTTCTGGACAATTGTGCACTACCATCAATATTTATCGAGAGAGTAAAATTAGTCTGATGAAACTGTAATGGAAGTCAACTGCATTATTTTCCAAAGGCATATTTGCAGAAAACAAAAATACAAAGAGGATGTTGTGTTGAAAAAGGAGATAAGGTTTAAGTGAATTATATTTGTATCCATTTACACAACTGGGTATTTTACTGGAGCAATTCAGGTGAAGTACAGTACCTTGCTCAAGAGTATAGCATCAGTGTCATATCTGGGATTCGAATCCACAACCTTCCAGTTACAAGTCCTAAACCCCTAACCAGTGTGCTACACTGCTACCCCTGTTTGTTAAAACAGCTCCCTGTGGTCATCATCACTATCATTACCTTTGGTTTCTACTGTATCACACATGTGAAATGGTCATACTATTAAAAATAAAATTCTTTATACAAAAAACTGACATTTTTGAAAGTATGAATGCTTGTGAACATTTCTCTGTATATATATATTCCTTATCTTTTCATTTACCTGCTGATACACACCTTATAAATGTTGTATATTATGTTACTGACAAAAAAAACTATAATTTATTATGACTCAAATATTATACATTAACTACATATTAATGTTTCAGATCCATACAATTACATTTTGGAAGGCTTAATAGATGAAGGTTTCTTTCAAAGAAAACTATGTGCATTCTTGGCCACCTGAAAGCACTACTTTAAAGACAACTGCAGTCATAAGCTTCTGAGTGTAGATCCCATACACAAAAATGATCTGTAATCGACAGAATGAGAAAAACTCTATTGCTTCGGGTTGTGATAGAAGTAGAAAATGTTATCTCTTCGAATAAAATGTGTTCGACACAATCTGTGTAACACAACATTGAAAGCAGCACCGCACGAAGACACGTGTAAATTCAATCTGCTCTCTGTTACTGTTCTATCACATTTACAAAACCCTGCACCAGGAACAACTACTGTACAAAACTGATAACATTGCGTCTACATTACGTTGTCCAATATAATCTTGGCAGTAAGGAGTTTACGGTCTTTTGACTTCAGTATACTATACAGTCAGCATTCGCTCTATTTTTTTGCATAGCTTCATTGATGATAATATTTACTGGAGCTGCACATACCGACAATGTTTCCAAATCAGGGGATGTCTCTACTGATTTAGCTTATCGAAAGGCTGAAAAAGGACGGAAAATAGAAGAAGGGTTCTGAAGCCATACCGGGTGTAGAAAAGAGGAAATGCACTCATTTAGAAAAACCGCTCTCCCCGGCTCTAATCTTCGGTCTAACTGCAAAGGAACTGCCCCATTTCTCTTCCCTTTAAAGCGCGTGCCCTGTAGATTGGCACGCGCGAACTCGTCCAAGCGCTGTGCCGCCACGCGACACCCCGAGCCCCGCCCCCCCCCCCCCCGGTCGTGATCGCGCTCAGGCCACGCGCACAAACAATTCATTCACCCGTGGGTCGCGCGCGGATCGGGCACGAGCCTTACTACACAGCAACAGAGAGAACATCCTTTGGACTGGAAAGGCACGCAAAAACCTTAACGAAAAAACACCCTTATAGTATTCCGCAGAATTGTCAAATACAGCACAGTTCTCATCCGTGACAAGACGATTTTGTACGCACAAAACACATTTTGCAAAAAGCACGGTAAACTGAACAGCATTACTACCGAAGTCAATTATTTCGCAAAACTGATACTAAAATATATAGCCGCTATCCCTTCAACGAGAATTGACATATCAATATATGCTATATCAGTGAGTAGTATAATTACCTACTTCCTAATGGCTTCATTTAGAACAAAAAACGCGGGTAACTCTGCATATGTATTTACACATTCTATGTACTAATAGTCACTTTTAACGTTACATGTTATTATGATTGTTCTCATCTTACAGAATTACTTTGCCGTTTCATTTTTTCCCCGGTATGGCAGCTGAGATGATGTGCTGGAAATTGAAGCTATTTTTCCTCGACAAACTGTCCATTACAAATGCACGGCCAGCGAGATGGGTCGAGTAATTTAAAATATATATATATACTGTATGAAAAAAAAATAAAAATACATATTTCACCGCAGTAACGCTACTCACCAGTTTCTACAATGAATGCAACATTAGGCGTTTTGAATACTCAGCCTCACGTACAGAAAATCATAAGCACGGCAATGTGATTTATATAGAAAGCAGACTTTAGAAAATGCGTGAATACGGTATACACACCGTTTGTTAATAATATACATTTACACACAAAAATAAGCTAGATATATACTTTACTTAGAGATATGCAACGTAACCACACTTTACCAATGACAATCGGCGATCTGATTCCAGGAAAGCCTCGTACAGTACAGACATATGTATTACTGACCTAAACTACACATAAAAAGGGAGACTGTCAGTATAAGAATCATGGGGAATCAGGGGTTTGTAAAAGACAAGCTATTCTAGAGCAATCACGGACCTTTTCAAATCGGGCAAGAAAAGCTAACATCTGGTCGCGTTCTTCTAAAATGCGATAGTTAAATACAAAACAGTACTTACAATTTTTGCATTAAAATGATCTGGAGGGCTGTAGCCGTTTCGTTTTCTGAAGCACATCCGTTTCTTTTATTTTTTTTTTTGCTCTAGTGCTCCAGCTTCAGAATCGACACCACAGGAGGTTGGCAGAGGCTGAACTGCGCAGGCGCTTACTCAGACAGTTCGACTCCGCCGGCTCGCTGAGGACTTCCTTAGTAATCGTCCCTTCTGCTGGAACTCCTGTCTCTGCGCGCTACAACTCGAAATAAGAGCCCCAAGTTACGTTAGCTGGGGAATTATCATGCATCTCGCGAATGCTTACTGTCAGTACTTAGTAATTAATAAT